>NC_051079.1:41673631-41973631 GCF_004664715.2 Peromyscus leucopus | reverse complement strand
GCTAGCTGTGAATGGAAAGTCCAAGAATCTAGAGTTGCCCAGTCCCATGAGGCTGGGTGTCTAAGCTGGTCTTCAGCAGATGCTGGAATCCTGAAGAAGGAGGTTCCAGTGCCAGTGAAGGAATGGATGCGCTGACAAGGTGATTAGCAAGCAGGTGAAGGGTGAACACACCCCCTTCTGTCTTCCCTTGCCCTTCCAGCAGGTGTGGCCCAGATTAAAGGTGTGCCTTTCTGCCTCAAGATCTGGATCACAACTGTGCCCCCCATTTCTGGGCTGTAGTCCATTACAGACATAGTCAAGTTGGCAACCAAGAATAGCCATCCATCCCAGGCAGGTTTGGTTTTTTCCTAGGGATGTGGCAGGAGAATTCTGATATAAGGACTCTGTGAAGGACTAAAGGAGGCCATGAACAGTGTCTGGATTTGAAGTGGGTCTCAGATGCATCTTAATTCACCTAATATGAATTCTTCTCTCAGTGCCTTCTTCTGATCTGACCACATGCTTTTTTCTTCTTCTCTCATTTGTTACTCATTTTTCCGGCATTTGAGACTTTTGTGTATTTTGTCAGGAGCATTGGGGGAGTTTCGATAAATAACCAGTGCTAACATATGGCTGAAACTGAGCGTATTGCTCTGCAGAGCAGAGGAGAGCTAAGGCTGCTGATCATAACGTCGGGGTTCTAGCTTGGGTTTTCCTGGGGTCTAATATGCTCGCAGAAGTCTTTACCCTGGAAAAGCGAGGCAGGAGTCAGAGTCAGGAGATAGCTACAGGAGGGGACTTGGAAAGATGCATCCATGTGTCCTGTAAGCCATTAAATTTGTAGCCGTGGCTATAGAAAACCCTAACCGTGATGACTACAAAAATATCTGTAGAAAATTTCCATTTTAGGCTTACTATTTGGGAGCCTCAGCTCCCAGCCTGCTGAGCTCCAGCCTTTGGCTTTTGAGATTTTAATTAAACTCTCCTGGTGTGCTCCTGTGAGAATGAAGTGAGCTGATATATGAAAGTGCTTAAGCCCAGCTAATAGGCCTCAGTAAATTATTAATATCAGCATGATTATTATTTTCATATTCCACTGCTGGTCAGACTCCTCTAGCCAGGATCTGTTCCAGCTTGCACTCAGTACGCATTTGCTTCAAGCGTGGGCCGAGAAAAGAAAAAGGAAAACCCAGTTGTTGACCTTGAAGCTCAGGAGCTTTGTGTAAGGAAGGCATTGGCATTGGTGAGTCGGGCATCTGTCTCTGAGATGAGGAAAGTGCTGGGCGCAGCTGAAGAACACATTACTTCTGCACAAGGGGAGGTGCAGAGCAGGACTCACAGTTAGCTGATAGCCGGGGAGCAGGCAGGGTTCACCTTTTCCCCTAGAGCCTCTGAGAAGTTGCGGTTAGGAAACTGGGTTAGGTCCTCTTTAGCCATTTCCTTAGCCAGGCAGAGCCCAGCCAAGGGTTCCTTTAAAAACACACTGCAAGGTAGGGATGGGTCAGATGGAATCTGTTTAGAAAAAGAGAAATCCCATTAAAAGAAAGAGCAAGCAAAGATATTTTTTTCCCTTCAAAGGAATGCCTAATTTGGAGCTTTTCAGTATTCTTGTCTACTGAGGAGAATATTTGCATCGCTGCACAGAATGGTTTTATCCTTTATTTGCAAGGCCAGCTGACACTTCCCGATGCAAATCAATGAATTTGTACTTGCAAAAGGCGCCCACCTGCATGCGGAGGCAGAGGCTAAGAGCTCTAACCTGTGTTTCTACGTGGGTTACCTTCTGCCCTCGCCCTTTCCCATCTCCCGGCAGTCTTTCTGTCCATTCCACTCACATCTCAAGTGAAATGATCTCTCTCTCCTTTGTTCACTCCCATCCGGCCGGCATTCACAGCTTCAGCCGCTCCCCACCACTAATTCGGTCCCTGTGTAGTGAATGCCTTCCTGAAGCTTAGCTTTGACATTATCTCCCCCACTTGGGAAAATGCCTCCGAGTGTCTTTCTTGTTCCATAAAAATCCCTGTTTCTAACACAGCCATGGCCCACTCACTCCTCCCACACATTGAGGCTATTCCTCTTCATCGGCACTGAGCTGGATGTAGAGAGCATAGAGCATCATTTAAAAGAAAAAGATGTATTTTATTTTTAATTATGTGTATGTGATTGTTGGGGGTGGTATGATCATGTGAATACAGGTGCCCAAGAAGGTCAGAAGAGAGTCTCATGTGCTTTGGCACCCAATAAGGGTGCTGGGAATTGAACTCGAGTCCTCTGCATCACTCAGTTTCAGGTCCCAAGGCCACACAGGTCCCAACTCCTAACCAATGAGCCATTTCTCCAGCCCCAGCTTCCTTGTTTTGAAATGTCCATTCCAGTTCTTTTGTTTTTTAGAGTCCTGACTGCTACTGGATCATATTTCAAGTGATATTTCTTCCTTGTCTCTGGATACCTCTTTACATAAATATCACTTGCCATCATGGGCTTCTTATTTTACACACACCTATTGCACTTACAATATGTAAACTGTTGAAGGTATGTACATACTCCATCTGTAGGTGTTTCCTAAACTGGACACATTGCCTTGAATATGCAATGATAAAGAGATGCTTTCAAATTCAGTAAACGGTAAAGATAATGTTTTTCTTCTTTTAAAAAAATTCAGCTAAACTGAGCGTGGTGGCACATGCCTTTACTTCAGCCCTCTCGAGAGAGACAGAGGTAGCAGAATGTCAGTGAGTTCGGGGCTAGACTGGTCTACATAGGGAGTTCCAGTATAGCCAGAGCTACATAGAGAGATGCTGTCTCAAAATATGCCCTCCCCCAAAAAAGCAGCAAGAAGTGTTTGAAGCATCTATTCATAGATGAGAGCCTGCGAAATGGGTAGATACAGCATATTTCAGTATCTCTGAGCTGAACTGTGTGAGCATGCATGTGCATGCAAATGTACCCCACCCCCGACACACCCCATGTAATTACTTACTTGGGTCTGAAGTGAAATACATGGCTTGAATTATGAGATGCCTTGAGGGAAAAGAACAGGGCCAAGGGAGTAACAATCACCAAAGTATCACACGAGCCCCAAATGTAGTGACTTCAAACAAGAACTGATCATTATCTCACAGAGTTCCTGTGTGTCTGGAGTCCAGGAGACTCAAGCGAAGTTGGCTCAGGTCTCTGTTGCCACGGTGTCCGCTGTGGCTGACGTCATCTGAGGACTAGGGAGCCTGAAAGGTCCATTTCTAGGTGACTCATTCATCTGGCTGGTTGTGGGCAGCTGCCCTTGATTCATACCATCTGGCCTCCTGTAGGAGTCTCTGAGACTAGGGGGATGAGAGCCTGGGGTGGCGGACGGCATCAATGCGGATGAGTTTGGCTTGGGAACACACCGACCGTTATTTCCACAATACCCAATCAGTGACAGAGCACAGGAGGAAAGGGGACAGGGAGCCATCCCCGAAGCCAGCTGGCACACCTCAGAAGCTACTGTGTGACTGCCTTTGGACACCAATAGAAGGAGACATCAGCTGTCTTCTCTTTCATGTCATGGAGTTTGGCCAAAGCTAAGGGCTAGTGTACAGAGGTGGCCTGGTCTGCTGGGAATAGCCTTGACCTCCGCTCCCTGCCCCCCCCCCCAAAAAAAAATCAAGATTCATAATTAGGGGATGTTCCAGGCTTCTCTATCCCCTTTGGAACAGGTACATCCTCATAGTCACTTCCAACTCCCCTACCCCTTTTCTTTTTTTAGGGCCAGTTTCCATCAGAATGGAAGGTATTTCTCTCTCCCTTTGGAAACAAATTCTTTTAATAAGGATCTGGGTTGGTTCAGTTATTTACTTGGCCCCTCTCTGCTGCACGGGATGATTATACACATTGCATTTCGGTGACACACTCATTTGAAAGGATTCATGTTTCTAATCAGAAAAAGATAAAGTTTTTTTTTTTCTTTCCTAACATCTGGAGTCTGATGAATAATTACTATAATCAAACAAGAGGCCATTGTATATTGGGTATTTTTTTTTTTTTTTTAGGCTTCAAATGCCTCTCTGTGTGCAAGAACCATGGTGTGCAGCCTTTTGTCCTAAAGTATGCTACTGGCCTACTCAGGCACTGTACTAGCTGCCATCAAAACTAAGCCAACATGGCCTAATGTTTATCTTGCCTCTCTGAAATCCTTTAGACAACCCCATCACTCTCTTCAGTGTTCTGAAATGTGTTCCCCCAGCACCGCCTAGCAGGAGGGGGCAGAATGCTGCCTGGTCCTCCCCATTACCATTGCTGAGTTAGGAATTCTGTATCAAAAGCAACAGAACCACAGGGGGCGCTGTTAAGATGAGCAGCTGGACACTGCAGTGAATGCGTCACAATACCGGAAGTCAAAACAGCATGCAGCCAGCTTTGCAACGAGAGGGTGGGGCCTTGTATTTAGATAGCCTGACCAGCCTTGTCTCTGGTGGGCCTGTGCCCGACTCACGTTCCCTTTACTTCTCTAGACTTCAGAAGTGTATCTTTTTTTTTTTTTTTTTTTTGTAGACTCTTGGTGCTTGGCTATACGAGCTGACCTTGCCATCAAGTATTCTAGCCAACTCAAAAGCTCATGTGGACTTGTGCCCAGCTCTATGTTTTGTGGGAGAAGCCAGAGAACTGAATCTCATTGCGCAGATCCTGGAGAGATGCTAGAATCGCTGTGAGCACTCCTGTTCTCCTGAGTTCATTTGCTAATCATCAGGGGCACTTTATTTTCTGAGAAGTGAAAATGACAAAGGACTCTGGAGCCCTTTGGGCGCCTTACCTCGTGGTTCCTAACTTTCCTTAACTCTCTTACACATGGAAAGTGTTCTGTAAATTCTTACCAGTTGATGGCAATAAACCCTGAAGAGTTTGTTGTTTCAGATCTGGGTGTGCTCAATGACCCACCATGCTTGTCTTGGTTACCTTTCTATTGTTGTCAGAAAACACCATGACCAAGGCAATTTATGGAAGTGTTTAATTGGGCTTATGGTGTTTGAGGGCTAAAGTCAGTGATGCCAGGGTGAGGGCATGGTGGCAGGAACAGCTGCCAGCTCACATCTGAAACACCAAGCAGGAAACGGAGACCGCAGTAGAAATGGCACAAATCGTTTGATACTTCAAAACCAACCCCAGTAACACTCCTCCTCCAACAAGGCCACAACTCCTAGATCTTCCCAAACAGTTCCATCAACTGGGGACCAATTATTCAGACATATGAACTTATGGTGGCCATTCTTATTCAAACTACCATGGTACCAGAAGCAAAATGCCTAGAATTGGATAATGTTACATAAAATTGAATAGAGATAAATTTTATTTTTTACTAAAAGAATTTATAGTAGTTTGTTATATTTTCTTTGTGTTAAATGCATACAATTTAGTATTGTAACTAATTTTTAATTCTTTTTTATCTTTGTGTGCATGCCCGTGACATAGGAGCAGTGTTCACATGCTACACTGTGAGTTTGGAGGTCAGAGAACAACTTTGTGGAGTTAGTTCTCTCCTTCTGACTCAGATCATCAGACTTGGTCGCAAGCACCTTTATCCACTGAACCATTTTGCTGGTTCATCTTAAGTATTTTTAGTTATACAGTTCAGTTGCACTAAATACATTTGTAATGTTGTCCAACTGCCATCATCAATTTCCATAATTCGTTTTACTTTATAAGAATGAAATCCTATACCCATAATCAATAGTGGGTAAATTGCCACTCCAACTCCAAGCTCCTGACAATCACCATGCTACCTTTTCTCTTTATGACTTAGACTATTTTAAATCCCTCATATAATGGGGTAAGATATTTGTCTTTCTGTGCTGTCAGGTTTCATATATATTAGAAGACATGTCTGAATCTCCCTCCGTGTTAAGGTTGAGTAGTCCAAATGAAGTTCTGTAGATTTATGAAATTTTGGAAACTTGGTCATTATAAGAAGTCAGTAGGGTGGTGAGGTGTGGCAGTGGGTAAGTGCTTGCTGAGCAAGCCTGATGACTTGAGTGCTCTCTGCAGAACCAGCTTAAAGATGTAAGGAGGCAACTGACTGCACAAAGGTGTTCTCTGACCTCCAGATGTGTGCCTTGGTATGCATGCACTCCCGTCATATATCCTACATGCACAATAATAATAATACACAAACATCTTTTTAAAACATTTATTTATTATGTATACAGTGTTCTGTCTGTATGTTTGCCTGCAGGCCAGAAGAGGGCATCAGCTCTCATTCTAGATGGTTGTGAGTCACCATGTGGTTGCTGGGAATTGAACTCAGGACCTCTGGAAGAGCAGTCAAGGATCTTAATCGCTGAGTCACCTCTCCAACCACATAAATATCTTTTAAAAAAGAAAATTCTTTACATGTTTTATCAGTAGTTAGGTGAATAATTATTACTGTATAGATGCAGTTTTGAACTTATTTCAAGAAAATGAATGGTAGAAATGTTGTAGAACATTAGGTGAAGAAATGTTACATTTGTTTATGCTGTGGAACATTTGTTTGATAATGCAAAGATGTGTTGCATTCTTTTATGTTAGATTTATTTAATTCTGTGAAGTTGTGTTAATTTGCCTGTCTAAAACACCTGATGGTCTAATAAAGAGCTGAACAGCCAGTAGGTGGGCAGGAGAAAAGATAGGTGGGGCTGGCATGCAGAGATAATAAGTAGGAGGAGATCTTTGGGAAGAAAAGATTGAGGAATGAGAGAAGAAGGAGGACTCCCAGGGTCAGCCACCCAGCTGCACAGCAAGCCACCAAGTAAGAAGTAAAGAAAGATATACAGAAATAGAGAAAGGTAAAAGCCTAGAGGCAACAGGTAGACAGGATAATTTAAGTTACAAAAAGCTGGCAAGAAATAAGCCAAGCTATGGCCAGGCATTCATAAGAAAGAACAAGCCTCTTGTGAGTTATTTGGGAGTTGTGTGGCAGGCCCCCCAAAGAGGAAAGAGTCAAAAGAATAGAGAGTAATAAAATAAACAACAACAGAAACTTTTTGTTTTATGTATATTTTCTGCCTGTGGTGTCTGGAAGAATTTAGGCACAGTTGTATTCAGGAGCAAGATGCTAACAAGTCTTCATGTCTTATCATTCACTCCACAGATTTTACAGAAGTCACCAGGCTTTTATGGAAGTCACAAGATACTCAACATTAGAAAGATGAAGTGTTGGCTTTTGCATTATGGAAGATTATTTTTTCATAAATTTGTCCAAATGAAGTTGGTTAGTATGTACACTCAGCCTAGTCAGAAGAAATATATTTAGAAAATAAACATTTTGGCAGCATGGCAAAGAAGTAAATACTTCTAGAGCAGAAAGAACGTATTTTCATATTTAATATACACACTTTAAACTGTGTACACTTGAATATTAGGTACACTGAGATCTAAAGCTATGACTTACATATCATTTGGGAGGGAAAAAAAATCCAAGGGTAAGTGATCTTTTCAGAGAGTCACTGGTGTTGCGTGCCACAATCCCAAATGAATGGATTCATTCATTCCCATGATGCATCAGATCATCAACTTCTCATAAACGTTATTATGAACCTAAAGAATCAGGATTCCTAGAAGTCCAGTCCCAATTCACAGATCTCAGCCAACCCAACTGTTTGCTCCAGTGAGCTTAGCAGAAGAGGCTCAAGTGGAAGGACATCATGACACAGGACACATGTGAATGCTTGATCACATCACAGCACCTTTTAACAACTTGACTTTGCATGACAACTGTTTCCAGTTCAAAGAAAACGGGCAAATGTAGCTGGAGTTTTCCTGCTTTGCCCACAGTCAGGACAAATCTTTGTCACCCGCCAGTCCCACAGCCGCTCAGACCCAACCAAGTAAACACAGAGACTTATATTGCTTACAAACTGTATGGCCGTGGCAGGCTTCTTGCTAACTGTTCTTATATCTTAAATTAATCCATTTCTATAAATCTATACCTTGCCACATGGCTTGTGGCTTACCAGAGTCTTCACATGCTGCTTGTCATGGCGGCGGCTGGTAGTGTCTCTCCCTCCTTCTTCCTGTTTCCCCAATTCTCCTCTCTCCTTGTCCCGCCTATACTTCCTGTCTGGTCACTGGCCATCAGTGTTTTATTTATATGGAGCGATATGCACAGCAGGCAAACAAACAAATAAGTATCCTCCCGTTTCCTGGCTTGTAACCCCATTGTATTGGGTTAATTTGATAACACTGGCTGAAAGATGATAGGCATCAACCTGAAGTCTATGCTAAGCCCTCATCATATACTTACTCTAGATTCTAACAGTCTGCAACTATTCCCTCTTATAACAGCCTAAGTCTCACAAATGATCTAGGGGGCACTGCCACAGAAGTGCAGTGAGGTGGAACTAAACCGAGCATCTTGTTCTCAGATTGAAAATCTTACTTAAAATGAAGAAAATCAAGACTACCTTAGATCTTCCACCTATGGACCAGCCCATGTCGCAATGCTGAGCTTGCAAGAGCCTCTCTGGTATCTCTTTCAACTTTCAACATACATTTTAATCAGATTACAAATGGAGAACAGTTGGACATAGGTAATTTTCTGCTGTGGTTCAGTTAGGGCCCATCATGGAATTATATCTGAATAGTGAGTGAAGAACTTTCCCTCATATGGTTGTGAAATTAACAATACAAGCCATCTTCATTGGCATAGTAGCTGAGACTTATCTTGCTTCACAATTATTCTTCTTTATCTGGGGCTGATGCCTTTTGCTGTTGTTTTGAGAGAAGGGCTCACTAGATATCCCAGACTGGACTAGAACTTCCTATGTAGCCCAAGTTGGCTTCAATCTCCTGCCTTAGTCTCCTGGAGTTATAAATTACAGGTTTGAGTTACCACACCCAGTTTTGAAGATGTTTCTATGTCCATTTATTTGAACAGGAGACAATGAAAAAAAAAATGTCAAGAAGTATTCTCAGAGCCAGTTTTATGTGCATTTTTTTTGTCCTGGTAAGGAAAGTATGTAAGGCTGGGACAAGCCTCTCCAGCCCCAAGAATATGATACATCGTGGGGGTGGGGGTGGCAGTGGCATCAGCCTTTCTATTATGAGAGAAAAGTTGGGAATAATGAGATGGCAGTTTATAGAAGAATGCACAGAAATAAAGCAGTGGTTTAGTGATCAGCTGATAGCTGGTAGCGTTCTAACCCAATATGCATGAAGCCAGGGGTCAAATCTCAGCATCGCACAAGCACAAAACCAGGCATGGTGGTGCACGTCTAAATCCCTGCACTCACGAGGTAGAGTCAGGGAGATCATATTTGCCCTCAGATAAACAGGGAGGTGGAAGGCCAGCCTGGGCTCTATGAAATGGTATCTCAAAATAATCATGATAATGATAACAATAATAAACATTTTCTTCTTTGCTGACAACCAGCTCACACACTGGGGAAAAATCGTCTAATTACAATTTTCATCTATAAAAACGAGCTGCTAACCCAATATTCTTCCATGGTAATGAGTCACATGATAGCCAAGCTCACTCGGAGCTCAGCCATTTCTAGGAGGGGTGCTTGTCATCATGACTTGTGGACAGCCTTGGAGAAAGACTGAAGGCCTCTTGGCAGTTAAGGTTGAGATCTTTTAGGATCATTACTATATAGTATGGGTCCTAAGAGCTCCCTGAATGTCCGTGTGGTAAAGGCATGCTCTCCAGGATGGCCATATTGGGAGGTGGCATGGTGGGGCTTATTGGAATTGTTGGTTTTTATGGCACTCTTACCCTGCGAGGAAAAGTCACGAAACACAACAGAATCCACTAACAAGAGTTTTACTTAGATAAGGGAGGAGACAGATGTGCACAGGCCTGCAGAAAGACACGAAAGTGAAGGGAAGTGAAGGAAGCCTGGGAATCACGGCTCAGGCTTATAAGGGCTGGGCTGCACCTGCGCACAAGGCCCATGTGGCTATTCTACGCATGCACATAGATCACGTGGTTGCGTTGTGTGCTTTACACAACTGTGTAAAGCCACCGTCCTGGGTCACAGGAGGTGTTTGAGCCGGAAATGACTAGGTGGAAGTGACTAGGTCCCGCCGGGCATACGCGACCATGCCCAACGCGGGGGTGTGTTGTGAATTCATATCAGGAATCCCTTTAGGTCTTTGAGGCAGGGAAGCACACACTTGAAGGGAATGTGACTGCCTCCATTTTTATTTTGTTGAGATACAGTTTAGCCCTCAC
Organism: Peromyscus leucopus; assembly: GCF_004664715.2. Taxonomy (NCBI): domain Eukaryota; kingdom Metazoa; phylum Chordata; class Mammalia; order Rodentia; family Cricetidae; genus Peromyscus; species Peromyscus leucopus. The sequence continues at coordinate 41,963,466 of NC_051079.1, read as the reverse complement.
ACATTTTCACTATGATCCCTTACCCAAAGCAACGGTGCCAACCAATCACAGGCTTATAGCTCGAAAACGAATGGCGAGAACAACCCTTCTTCTCTTTGAAAGTTGATGTAATGGAAAGCTGACTCAGCAGTCAGACTTTTAAAAAAAAAAAAAATATTTCCGCATTCATTTGGAAGAAAGTCTGAGAGCCAGTGCTGTGAGTAGATGAAGGGGGCGGGGCTTAGCATCTCAGCATCCTCTTTCTTGAGTAGATGAAGGGGGTGGGGTTTAGTGTCTCAGCATCCCCTTTCATGTCTCACACCGCTCAACTCTATGAACTTGAATACATCAGGGCAAATCCTCAGCTTACAGGCCACAGGTTTTGGAAGTCAGGCTCAACACCACTTGGTGTTCCAGATTCATGTCCACATCCTACCTTGAGAAGAGACAGGGTAGATGACAAGTTTCTCTGTTTCATGATAGCAGTCATTTTCATAGTGCTCCTTATAGACTCTATAATATTGAGCAATGTGCTAGGCAGCAGCCCGCCTGATGGATACTCAATCCAGTCATGTTTCTTATACATGTTTTATAGGAAAGCTAACCTTATATACTAAGTAAAACATCCTGCTTCTAGGATCACGGTGTCATTATTTGATATCACAGTATTTGCAGAGAAAATGAAAATGATCGAAGTTGAAGGGATTTTGCCTCGATGTGTTCCAATTCCAAGGAAAGGACATCAGTTTGATTCATTAACCTTTTATTTAAAAAGATCTATTTTATTGTATTTCTGGTGTGTGTGTGTGTGTGTGTGTGTGTGTAACATGTAAGCATGAGTGCAGGTACCTGAGGAGGCCTGAAGAGGGTGATGGATCTTTCAAGCTGCGTTACAGGTAGTCATAAACCAAAAGTGGGCGCTGGGAACTGAACTTGGGTCCTCAGTTAGAGTAGGAAGGGCTCTTAGCTACTTCTTAGTTAGGGTTTCTGTTGCTGTGAAGAGACACCATGACCACAGCAACTCTTATAAAGGAAAACATTTAACTGGGGTGGCTGGCTTACAGCTCAGAGGTTCAGTCCATTATCATCATGTTGGGACATGGCAGCATGCAGGTAGACATACATAGTCCTGGAGCTGAGAGTTCTATGCCTTGTTCGGCAGGTAATAGGAAGTCTTCTGAGATACTGGGTGTGGCTTGAGCGTATGTTAGACCTCACAGCCCACCGCTTTAGTGACACACTTCCTCTAACAAGGTCACGCCTACTCCAACAAAGCCACACTTCCCAATAGTGCCACTCCTATGAGCTTATGTGGCCAATTACAGTCAAACCACCACAGCCACTGAACCATTGCTCCTGCTCCAATTCAGTAATCCTCAATGTCTTTCAGCAAGACTTTCCGACTTATACGTCACAGTAATACTTAAACATTTTTAATGGTCAAAAACTATATTTTCATTCATGAAGATGCCCTATTTTTTCCACAAATTAAAAAAAAATCTGGAAAAGTATCAATATTTATTAAATTTTTGTAGCTGTATGCATAGTTTTCCTTTTCTCTGTATTACTTCCATAATAAATCAGATTAAGTTAATACTGAAAAAAGAAAAAAAAACTAATTCTCTAGTTTCTCCTCAGAAAGATGGCCATTATAATAATTCCAGGGCTGGAGAACTGGCTCAGAGGTTAAGAGCACTGGCTGCTCTTCCAGATGTCCTGAGTTCAATTCCTAGCACCCACATGATGACTCATAACTATCCATAATGAGATCTGGTGCTCTCTTCTGGCCTGCAGACATACATGCAAGTAGAACACTATACACATAATAAAGTAATAAATCTTTTAAAAAACAATAATTCCAAATAAAAATGACTTTTACTTTAAAATAATATTGGGATACATTCAAGAATTTTACAAGATTCGTTTTACATTTTAATTAAACTAATACAATACTTCACCAGCTGATATGGTCATCTATTAGAGGGTATCATAGTCCTGAACACATCTCAAGCTTTCTCAGGCACATAGAGTCAAGGCTGGGTTTCTTCACAAATCACCTGCTGCTCATTTTCAGCTCTGGAGGCTGCCCTGGATGGAGGAAGCTGGTGTGGTGAGGAGACATGAAGAACTGGGCAGAATCAGAAGTAGAACCACTGTGTAGCACAGCAGTAATGCCAGTTTCCTACAAGTCCCACACCATTCTAGGTACTGGGGAGCAGAAGGGAAGGGCATTACCAAAGTTCAGGGGTTCAGGGAATTAAGATTTCTTATAAACAAACAGAAAACAAATATAATAATGATTGTTAGAACAAATGAATGTAGGGTGATGATTGTGTGTGTGTGTGTGTGTGTGTGTGTGTTTCCCCAAAAGGTCCTGATTTCAAAACTGTACCTGTTTATAGGCCAGGAATGTGTCCTAGGGTGAAGTTATCAGAGGAAAAGAGAGGAGGGCATAAGGCAAACCTCCATTCTTGTCATAATAACTTTTAAATTGTTATATACATTTTCAGTTCATCAAAGTGGAATCCTCTTATACCTCAGGTGCCTTTGGGAGCAAGCATGGGTATTACATAAATATACACTTCCCAATGAATACAAATGAAAACATTTCATCTAACTAGAATAGTTTCTATAATTAAACATTAAAAATTAAAACAGATGAGAGAACGTTGGAATAATGATTCCATTAAAAAGTTTTCTTATAATGTTCAGCATTTGAAAAGTGGTTAAAAGCAATTATATTTTTATCTTTTGGGCCTTTAATGGGACTTAGCTCATGTAGCAGGAGTGCCAGCACTCAGTCTCATTTCCATAGTTAGTTAGGAACCTGTAGGCAGGCAGGCACGCACGCACAGCCCTAATATTCCTCCCAAGGACTCCACTAGGGCCAGAGAGATTAAGGCAGGGCAGCATCCACACTGCAGGTCATTACTGCAATTAGGTTTGTTCTTGTCGGGGTCTATTTGGAAAGGATTAACATTTTAATGTTTATAGACCGCAACTATGCTTTTATCCCAGGCTCTCACTCGGGCCTCCCCTAGGAAATATTTGTCCCGTGAAGTCAAGAGAGCAGATAGAGAGAGCGAGGAGCAGAGTTCTTGGCAGCAGAGTCCTTCTGGCAAAGGGGTGGGACTCTTACTGGCAAAGCTGGGTCATCTGGTCAGAGCCCTCGATAATTACAGAGGTGAATAAGACCAGCAGCCACCCCTTCCCAAGACTCACAAAAGGTTCCAGTGAAATTCTTTATGTCCCTCCAAGGAAGGACAAGTACAGGCAACAACCGAAGCAGGGCGTGGGGCCGAAGAAATGTGATAAGCACCTTGATTTTGTTTCCGCTTAGGAACCTGTGACTTAGGAACGCGGAGGTTCAACAGAGAAACAGAGACGCTTCAGCGGTTGCTTGCGAATGTTTGAGTTTCTCTTTAGTCTTTAGAAGGCTCACATTGTTTAAGCTGAACACTCAATAGCCCTTGTAAGTTTTTAACAACAAAATTCTTTTTACACCTGTGCTCTCAAGAGCAATCAGATAAAGGACATCTCTCCCCTCCCTGGGCAGTTTCAAAAGGAAAACGACCTAATCTGGGATTAAACAAAGCCGAATAAACATGCCTTACCAGCTCACCAAAGTTTAATGCAAGTCACCTGTTCATCTAATGCTAGTTCATTTGAAAAGAAGTGAATGGCCCAGCAGCTGGGCCCCAACCAAATGAGAAAGGAGGGCGGGACTCTGTCTCCGGCATCTTTCATGCTTCTTTTCTCTGCCAGTTAAGACTGTGCAGGTAGGTGTCTCCTGCCCCCTGATTTGTGAACAGCTCCACTTCTCAACTTCCCATTCTCTACTTTGCTCAGCCATTGACTAGTGGCGCTCCTTTGGGGACACAGTGGAAATTTGGGGACCTCAGCTGAGATAGGACTTTCAGGGCAGGGAGGAAGAGAGGAATAGAATGGGCTAGGAAATGACAACTCTAGTTCCTGCCTTCTCAAGCCCACCTAGGAGGCACAGACCTTAGTTCCTGCTCTCACTGACAGAGCTCATGCATGGGTTTCTTGGTCTTGCTTAGTCACTCCATGCCTTACAAAACCATCAGAAAACTGGAGCGATCCAAACAAGCAATTTAGAAACGGACAAAAGGAAGTGTGGTTTCCAAACAGGCCCTTGCCTGTGTGGTGACACATGAAAGTGTCTTAGCAACCCAGAATCCTGAGCACCAAACACAACCAGATTCCAGGTTGTTCCTCTTCAAATACCCTGAGAAAGATAGCCCTCACTCCCAACACTTACCTAGTAATGATTTGATTTTTGACTTAAGGATTGACCTAGCAGAAATGGAGAATGAAGAAACAATAGACAGATGTATAGAGAAGCTGTATCTGGGTGGGCCTTGGAATTTTGTGGAGACAGAGCAACAGCACAGGTTATTCATTATATACAGTATACGCTAGAAGTCAGAGGGTTGGCTAATCTAAGGAGGATTCTTAGGAATCCTTCTATAGGAAGCGGTCTCAGTTATGGTTATCAGGGAGGGTGACTCAGTGGTTGATAATTTCTGCAAACACTGGTTTCAGCTCAAGGTCATCCACTCATAAATGTCTGTATTCTGACCAAGGAAGGCTTTGCCATTCCCATGGGTTTGAGGAATTGGGGTCCTTGGCATGGCTCTGCTCTTGTCAACAATGCATCTTCAGGACTCTATCCACTCTCCACACAGAATCCTGAGCTGCAAACATAACCAGTTCTCAAGTTCTTCCTCCATGGATATTCTGAGAAACATGGCCATTCTCAACACTTAAGAACTTGAAGTTTTGGACTCTTGTGATAATGTGTTCCAAGGGATGCTTTTCAGGGAGTAAATATTTACATTTGGTTAATGTGGAAGAATATCTTAACTTTGCCCACTTGGGTACTTTGGTTTAGGTGGAAGAGGTATAATGTCATCAAATGTGGAGGAAAATGCATGTGCTCTCCAGATAGCAGAGATGTATTCAAGGCAGGGGCATCTCTGAGTCCGAAGAAGGGAACTCCTAAGCAGTAGGATATAAACGAGGAACACTCAAGGATAGAGTGGATGTAGTGGACAGAGTCCTGAAGGAGAGCCATTAGAAATCCAGCTAAGGACTAAATATCCTCCTATAATGGAGTGGCAGAAGCCACTAACATGAGTTATCCTGAAAGTATGGTTTGATTCTGGGGCCAGATTTTCTGAGAACAGTACCCATCCTGAATCTGACTACGTCAGTCACAGACTCACTAAACATATCAACCATTAGACCTTGGAACACCATTATCAGTTTCACGAAGCACAACATTGCGACTTCTTCGATCGTGTGAAATATTTGCCCAGGAAGAGACATGTTTTAGGTGAGTTTTGTCTATAGACAGCAGTCTAGATGGTGAGAATAGTAGGGTCTTGAATGATCTTCCATTGGACTCTATCACCCTTGCTTTGATTGGCTAGAATCTGAAGCAAGTGGCATCATGCTGCAAGCATTTGCTCATTGTATGACTCCATCCCACTGTCTCCATAGCAATTTCCTCTTACGCTTTACAAGACAGGAAAGTAATGAGTTATCCTTGTCAGATTTTGGTCACTAAGTACACCTAGGTGGTTTTAGGAAAGATCATTTACAACATTAAAAACAGTACTAGAATCATTAAAATATTACAAAAGCAAAGCCATTAAAAAGCATGCATTATATAAAAAAAAAGGCCACATAAAAACACAACTGACTAGATAGATTGCATGTCTGTTATTTAGTAGAAAAATCAAGGATTCAGAAATTCCTTTTTTACCCTTACCCCAGAAGAATATGTGATTCTGACAACCTTCCAACAAAACTTGGAGTCTATATTGCTTCCAGTGGACAACTCTGTTTTGAACAGAGTGCTGTGAGGATGCTCCTATGTGAATTCCAATGAGGGGGTCACAGAGGACAATTTAAACTCCATCAAGCACGTGGGAAGGGAGCCATGCTCTAAAGAAATCTCACCTTTCCCAGGTAGAGAGCACATGGATAAAGTCTGAGGAGAGAAAGAGGGAGAAGGAGAGAGGGGGATGAGGAGAGGGGTGATATGGAGAGACAGAGGTAAGGGGAGAAAGATGGCAAGAGGGAGGGGCATGAAGAAGCAGATGAGGTCATGGATAGCTCACCTCTTACCTTTCCAAAAACATCACAGGTAAACTGAATCAGAAGCGGTCAGACTCATTTGTACCCCACAGAGACTTTAAAGAACACAAAATAATTCAGGGCATGGTAGTGCATGCCTTAATCCTAGCACTCGGGAGAGAGGAAGATAGAATAACCACTTCTTTCAAACCACAAAGTAAATGACTACAACATCTTATTTCTGTTCAACAAACTTTTATACCTTTGTTCCAGTTTCAGCTATGGTTTCTACAAGTAAGATATAATCAACGTGGCAGTAACAATAGCATTGTCCAAATGGTCAGGGACATCGGTAAGGGCCAGACTGTCAGAATTCATCACAGTGTTAGGCTAGCTAGCACACCATAGCAAGAGAACACAGGAACTGCTTTCCTTGGGGGCAGCAAGAGACCAAGAGGATTAGGTTATAGACAAAAGGTACCCCAGATGATTGGGATTACTAAATCATCATCTGGGGTTGGGCTTCCTTTTGTGGACAAGGAGAGCTGACGGCTGCTAAGCTTTGTATGTATGAGGCACGGGACCGCGATGATGACCTAATCATGACGTAGCTTGGATCTTATTGTTCACAGTGTGGATCCTGTCTCATAATCTTGGAGAATTCTATTTGAAAACAATGCCAAAACACGAAATATGCTTAGCGCTCATAATTTCTTTCATATGTGGCAACAGAGCCTGCTCATGCTTCATAAAAACAGAGGGATATTGCTCACAGCTGTATTTGGCCCATTCCCCCACACCAGAGAATTCACTCCCCTTTGCTATTTTTATAGCAATCTTTGCCACTTTACCCCTTTCCTTTTCTCCTCCTCTTGATTCAGCAGCAGCTGCATTCAATAAAACACGGTGACAGATAGATGGATCCTACAGAAAATCTGCTGATTGCTCTTTCTGTAAACCTCAAATGTAAACAATACAGGGACATTTGTTTTCCTGTCATGTTTCTTTTAGTACATAAAGACGAAGAACCAAATCAATCTGCGGGAAAATAATACGTTGTCAGTCCTTCCTGGTTGACTCTTGGGTACTCGTGCTTGCTGGGGAAGAGGGCAGGCGAATGGCTGACTTTCCCAGGGACAAGAGAGTTGCTGCTCTCCTGATTGTAGAATTCCTCAGCAAGAAAACTCTAGGGAAGAAAGTCTAAGTCTTAGCCATTGAAATGCTTTTCATTTGATCTTTACAAAACACATCTATCTATCTATCTATCTATCTATCTATCTATCTATCTATCTATCTATCATCTATCTATCTATCTATCTATCTATCTATCTATCTATCTATCTATCTATCTGTTTTGGGTTTGTGTTTACATGCATGCATGTGCCACTGTGTGCACATGGAGGTCCCAGGACAGCTTGTGGGAATCAATTTTCTCTTTACACCCTGTGGGTTTTGTCAGAACTCAGGTGATCAGGATTGGTAGTAGGTGACTTTACCCGCTGAACCATGTCACTGGCCTTCTGTGGCCTTTTAGGTATAACTACACTCTGTCCATAAAACAACAGATGAAGCCTATTGTTTATGGAACAGACAGGATTCTTCCCAATAATTCCTATGATAAACTCTGAATGTGGATATTTTATTATTTTGAAAAGAATTAGGATCTTACAAAGTAGTTGAAGTTCATCATAACTCACCATCCACCCACCAGTAATTTGTAGTGGGTAGCCATTCCAGCTTTGATCTGGAAGTTCCAACCCCCATTGAGGCTTCGGTAACTGTCATGCCTACAAGGCAGGGCCAAGAGAGGACCCCGAAGACCTGAGATCTGGATGTGCCACCTCTCTTGGTTCCTGGACCCTGGATGCTGGAAGTAGACCAAGCAGAGTTCTCCAGAGAACACGGCCAGACTGCGTTCCGTCTTTCCCAGACCCTGCAACCTACCTATCCCTTCATTTGTAAGTTACAGCACTAAATAAACCTCCCTTTTAACTATGTGGAGTGGCCTTAATAATTTCACCAATAATAATTGAAACTGATGCTGGACAGATCTTCAAATTAACTGTTCAGTGAATTGTTTTCTGGTATCATTTAATTGTACTGATAGATGTCATACTCTGCTAAAGATAAGCCAACTCCACCCAGACTCAAGTGGTTCTTCTGCTTTTTCTTCTGAAAAAAAAAAAAAAAGTTCACATCTGTATTTTTCAAGTTGGAAAATACGCTATTTTGTCAATAATGTAAAGGACAGGAATTATGCTATGTGGGTCAGCAACAGTAAGCAAATCTGATCTCAGTGGACAAAGGCAGCAAACAGTGACACAGGTCACTTGGGCACCTCAAGCTCTCTGGAACTTTCTGCCGCTGGGAAACATTTTCAGCCCCAAGTTATAAAAGTGACAGTCAGTCAGCCTACATGGAAATGAATCCTGCCATTTCACTTGGAAAATCTCCCTCTGAAGGCAGTAATTCCAGCATCTTCACCCCTTTACATGAAGACAATGGAATTAATGTTTAGCCGAGCAATTCAATAACACATTTTAGAGACATGGCTGAGAAATTATGGAAATTCTACTATTTTCCTTAAAAATCCATCACCACATTGTTAGTTATCATAGTAGCCACGCAAGAACTCAGAGGGAATCTAACTGACTCATTCACAGAACTCCACAGAGAAAATAACGTCTTTTGTTGATGAAAAGTCTATTAAGAGCTTCATTCCATCATCAAGTTCTGGCTAGTTGATGTCGGCATGAGGTGCCCAGTAGGGATTAGAAATAATGCTCTTTAATTCTCCGAGGAGATTTTGCTTAAGTACTTACACCGGCCTTGAATTTGGACTGCCGTGAATAGAACTGAAACACAAATGTTATCCCCGTGGAGGATAAAGACAGCTAGAACATTCACAGGAGGGGTTGCTAGGAAGGCTCTGATCCAGACCCAAGCTTCTGGTCTGTGGTTTAAGCAACTGACAAGCCTTTTCTCACTCCTTTTCCCGACACACAAACCTGAGGTTAGCCATCAAGCCAATTCTGTAGACAGGACCACAATCTTCTGTAATGGTCTTGCTTATCAAAATATAGTTACTTGTGTATGCAATCAAGTTTCTCTTCAAATTTTCTTATATTTCCTTTAGCTGTTCTTTAAGTAGAGAGCAAAGGACTGGCTGCGACCTCTACAACGTCCAGCACGTCTACAGAGTAAATGTATTTTACATAGCTTTTGTGAAAGGAGATTGAAAAGGGGTTAGCTAAGGTGCATGGGTTACAGGAGGAGGTAGAAATGAGTCATTTGAGGCTCTCAGTTTTGATATAAAGTTGTTGGTAAAAATACAGAAACAAAACTAAAAACAGGTGTCAGCAACCACTGAGAGTCAGTGCCCTACCGCATGCCTGCTGTGCTGGGGGACTTTGATCAGCATCCCGATGTGCTGGTTTTGTTCTTCCCTTACAATTCTCTTAGGTCTCATCTCTCCCTTTGGCATATTTTCTTGTTCCATCAAAATACGCTGAGCAACTTGAGGAGGGTGTTGATTAGGCTTTGGGAATGTGTGCTGGTTCGTTTTATCTACCACACCCCTTGGACAGTGGATATTCTGGCTTCAAGCTCTTGGTTGTGGCTAGACAGACAACTCACTGAAGACAGAAAGCCCATGAGGTGGCTGCCCATGGCTTTGCTACCTCCTCTCCTGCCTTGTGCTGCCAGAGACTCTGTTTTTTTTGTCTTTTTTTTTTTTGAACCTGCGGGTGGCATTACAGACTTATGAGGTCAACTCAACTAGTGTTTCCCACAGATTTTTCTTTACTTGTCTGTACCAAAGTCCTCTTGTACAGAAAAGTCCTTTGTAAGGTGCCAACATCTGCTAATCTCCATGGAAACTTTCGGTGACAGCCCAGGTATTGTTGCCTGGATCAGATTAATCAAAGTGGATTTGCATACGCAAAAGTCACTGAGCTGGTGCACATAGTTAGTTCCACAGTGAGATGACGTTCACCAGGCTGCAACCACAAACACTGACCTTGACTCAAACCATACGTCGTGGGGATTCAGTGTTGAAATAGATGTCTCTGGATTGTTCACCTACTGACTGTTTCTGTTTGAAAATGAATGTCCCCATTGAAGGTCTTGCTATTATGTCCCAAGGCACTTCCCATCCCACTGGCTTAAATTCCTGTTGGAATCCAAATGAACAAAGTGAACAGACCAGGTGCCTCAGCCCTTCAGTCAGCAGAGCGAGATGGGCACACACACCAGACACTGCTGTATTCAGTACCCTCCAGTGCTGCTTCCCTGCCGGTACACTGTGATTAAAGAGGAGGGTCGGCAATGTGGAACTGGATCCAGGCATTGTCCAGTTGAAAAGGTCACTGCTGCAGAATGGCAATTAGTGTGCCCTGCTGCCTTGAAGGTTTGGGCTTAGGAAAGATCTCAGAAGCACAATGCTTGGATGAACCAGTTTTACAATCTGCTTGTCATAAACCCAGTTGTCAGGACTCTGCCTTGAATCGGAAATGATAATGCTGCCCACAGTTGGGGGGGGGGAGTAAACGTGGAGACTGGAGAAATGGCTCCTCGGATAAGAGCACGGCTGCCCTTGCAGAGGACCGAGGTTCAGCTCCCAACGCCGGAGTCAAGTGTCTCACCCCCCGCCCCCCAAGTACAGCTCTGGGCAGCAGGATAACACCCTCTTCTGGCTTATTCGGGCACTGCAGGCACGTGGTTCACATACAGAGAAGCAGTACACACACATGACACATTCACACAAAAACAAAAAGATGCAAATGTCTAGAGTACAGCAGAGCGGCTGTTGATTGGCTGATAGCAAGACTGTATAGCCACACCACAGGAGCTATGACTGTGAAACCTCCCTATTAGCCTTCAAGGTCTGAAGTAACTTGGGCAGCTCCAGAGCTCAGCACAAAGTTTTGTTGCCTCCTAAATGGGAATTGGTGGGGGCGGGGCAGAATAAAGGTTAAGAATGTCAAGGTTAAATTGGCTGTGCTGTAAACACTTTCTCCAAGGATCAGTTGTCCTATTAGCAATTGTTCTTAAAAGCCATTCATTTCGAATCCTAAGCCTTGCGGTGGATAATAACTAGACTATGGAAACATCATAGAAGTGAGAGCAAGCTCAGTGTTAGGAACAAGTGGTATGTTAAGCTGGACTGTAGAAGGAAATGGTGAGAGAGGCCAAGTCCTTGCCTTTCCTGGGCTAGCAATCCTGGGGCCACCCTAGCCCTCACCTTAGCTGAGCCCACACTATAGAAGCAAGTAGAACTTCAAACAGCTCCTTCGAAGCTAGAGTTTTCACCCTGAAAGCAAGTGACCCACAGCAGCTTGACAGAAACTCCATTTTTTTTTTTTTTTTGCCAGTTTCAGTCAAACCCAGAGAAAGAAAGGAAACGGTTCTCATCTTATCAGCCGCAAAGGCAAGATTTTGTTTTATGTTTCAGACAAAGCCCTGAAATTGCATCCGACGCAAGAAGTTCCCCACACAGTGAATCAGGGGCTGGTGACATGAGATCAGATCTGCTCCGTGTGTTGTAAAGCACACTTTCAGATCGGAAAGACAAGTGAGGGAGCCTTCTATGAGGCATGAGGCGGCTGCCTCTCCCCACCCTCCTCAGGGTGTCTCCTCAGCATTATGACAGGCCCTGCCACAGAGGTTCAGACTTGACATTTTGCAGCACACATGGTCCCTCTGAGACTAGGTGTTATAAACAGATTCAGAAACTCTTAAGCATATAGCAGGCCAACCCTGGGAAGCCTATTTAAATATTTCCCTCTACTTCTCTGTATAAATGTATGCCAAGTTCTGTTTAGATTTGTGTAGTTTCCACACATAACTCCACTTCTCACCCTGTCATCTGGGTTGGTGCCCAGAAGTCTTTTCTTTGTAGGGTGCTTTTGCTTTGGTACCAGTGGTCAAGAGTAGGGGAGGCATGCTGGGAAGGGCGGAACTCAAGAGCAGGCTGGCGGGCACACTGAGCAGGTCATTCCAAGCAGTAAAGGTGCTAGGATGGGAAGGAGGTGGGGTCTAAGAAAGCCCTCTGATTTCGTCTATTCCTGTAGTCTTCTGTGCCCACCTGTGGCTGAAACTAAGTTAGAGGATACCAACACACACTCAGCTTCCACCTTCTGAAGTTCCTAGTGTGCTCAGGCCTTCAAGGTGCATTTATCTGTTCTTATTACAGTAAGCTTGCCTCAGCTTCCATGAAGGCTGAGGTAGACTTTGGAGATACCTCTCGGCACAGGACAGGGCTTTTCTTTACAGAGGCTGGGGTTACTTCACCGAGGAGGCATTTCGTGTCAAGCCTGGAGTGGACAACACTCTTGCTATCCCTCTGTCTGCAGAGAGGAAGTTTATAAGTTTGTAGTTAGTGTTTGATGTTTCAGATTTACACAGTACTTTACAAAGTTCTAAACGTTCTATGAAAACAAAAGGAAAGCAAAGAAAACAAACTCAACAAAAAATGTTAGGACAAGGCAGCCTCAAAATCATGACATGGAGACTTATTACTAGTTATGAATGCTCGGCCTTAGCTTAAGCTTGTCCCACTAGCTCTTATAACTTAAATTAGCTTGTTTCTCTTCATCTGTGTTTTGCTTTGGGTTTTATTTTTTTTACCTTTCATTTTGTATGTCCTGCTCCTTGTCTAGCTGGCTGGCAGCTGCCTGCCTGGCTGGCCCTAGGTGTCTCCCTCTTTTTCTCCCTCATTCTCTCCTCGCTTCTCTCTCATTCTCTCTCCCTCTTATTCTGTCTGCCTGCCAACCCCACCTATCCCCCTACTACCTAGCTATTGACTATTCAGCTTTTTTTAAAAAAGAATTATTATTTATTATCTATACAGAAGAGGGTGCCAGATCTCATTACAGATGGTTGTGAGCCACCATGTGGGTGCTGGGAATTGAACTCAGGACCTCTGGAAGAGAGGTTGGTGCTCTTAACCTCTGAGCCATCTCTCTAGCCCCCATTCAGCTTTTTAATTAGACCAGTCAGGTGCCTTAGGCAGGCAAGGTAAAACAGCAACACATCTTTACATAATTAAACAAATGCATCATAAATAAATGTAACACACCTTTATATAGTGAAAGTAATATTCCACAATATACATCCTTCCCCAGGGTCTAGTGGATAAACATAGCTTTCACCCTCATCGAGAAAACTTCTCTTCACAACAGAGACCATGACTGAAAACCACAACCAATCAAAATGCAGAATTGTGGAGCCTAGTTTCCACATTTATAATACAACTCTTGCCCTTAAGGCTCAGAGATCCGTTCAGAAAAGGGCATGGGAAAACAGAAAAGGGGATGGAAAGATCATAAGCCCTACAGGAACATGGGGTTTGCTGTGAGATTTTTGTCTCCAAGTAATGTCAGAAGCTACACCAGTAAATTCTCACCAACATGACTCCTAAACATGAGCTGAAAAGGGATGGCACCAATAGACATGCCCAAGTGAAGGGGAAAAATCCAGGAAGCCTCAATCTTACACAAAGAACTACAGGCAGCTAAGGAATGCTTACCGTGGGAGGAAGAGGGTTTCCCAGGGAAGAGCACACTAATTAGCTAGCCAGTACCAAATGGTCAGCCCTGAAAACAAACATATGAGTAACATTACACAAAATGAGCAGGTTCTATTTGGGTATTTAGGAACACACACATCACATACATATACATAATACACATATACATATATATACCACACATATATGTGTAACAACAATTAATGAAAAAAGAGGTTATGACTTTGCAAAAGAGCAAGGAGGAGTATATGGGAAGTCTTGGAGGCAAGAAAGAGAATGGGGAAATGATGTAATTATATTATAACCTCAAAAAATAAATAATTGAAGAAAATCTAAAAGGTGTATGTGATCAGAGGGAGGAAAGGACTCATTTCAACCCGAATGAGTTATGGAAGCTCACAAACAATCATTGAATTATATTGTAGGGGCCTAAAATCATTAATCTTATGCTATTTAGAAACCAATAATTCTATTGCTTGCATGTTATGTGATTATAATTATATGGTTATGTTGGGCATACATAACATAATGACATTTTGGCCATAGAGTCTGTTAAATTGAACAGGCTGCTTTCCGCTCAGGAGTCTTCACTCTCTTCTTTTTTTTAGTACATAATAATACAAGACTATTTCCTCATTGTAAGATTATTAATAAAGGCAACACACCCCCAACTTTAGGCTGGATTCCCTTTGCATCTTTAATCACTATTGACACAAAAGCACAGCTCTTAACTCAAAGGGAACAATGGATAGCTTATTCTGGAGTCAAATATTTGTGACCATGGTCTGTCTGGAGATAAAGATTTAAGATGCCTCAAATACCTTGTTCTAATGTGGAAAGGGAACAGTTTCCTAAAGGTTTGATAGTAATACAACAAAAAAGTCATAAATCAAGACATTTGTCAATTATATTGGTAGATATAGCAAAGTGGAGAAGTCTTGGGTATAGATCTTAGATGTTACCTTATGGCTTCTTTGCTATGGGCTGTTGGAGGCTAGTGGTGTGTTTGGACATTCTGCAAGGGATCTTACCTGATAATCACAGGGAGCCAAGTCAAACACAGGTGTGGGCAATGAATTGCAATTAAGAGGACTAAACATAGCCCCAGATAGTTTCCAGACCTGTAAACTTCCATCTCCCTAAAGTTCAAATCAGTCAATCAGCCTTGTAGAATCCTTAGCACAGGTGTGGTGCTGTTTTGTTTTGTTTTGTTTTGTTTTGTTTTGTTTTGTTTTGTTTTGTTTTGTTTTGTTTTGTTTTGTTTTGAGAACTTCATGTATAACAGTATATAGCCTCCAGGAACATTTTCCTAGAGGTCTATCTGTGTCCCTGTGTGTTAATTTTGTGCACAAAGAGAATGTTTAATGTGTGAACTGTTAAAGAAAGAGAAACAATGGCTAACTTTTCTTATATGCTATGAACTGTTCTGAGTATGTTTAACTTCAGCTCCACAATAACACAATGAAGTTAAATATTATTTATGTTCCTTTTTAATTATGAAAACTAGGGATCCAGAGCTCCTTTTCCTGGAGTGGGGGAGCAGTACAGCCAGTGAGCCCTAGTATTCTTTGAGGCAGATGATATCCTCATGTAGGGAGTGCATCCTGTAGAAGCCATGGTGCGGGAGCTTTTCAAAGGCATCCATGCGTTCTGGATGGTCATACTTATCTAACCAACTGTATGGTGTGTAGCATGAATCTTAAAGGTATTTATTAATAAAATCAAACCTGAGACCAGGTATTGGGGTGAACGTTGAAAGATCAGAGAGAACCAGCCACAGCTAACCTCACCTTGTCAATTCCTCAGCTGATCCTGTTTCCTCAGACTGGAAGCCTCTGAGTCCTTATCCAAATGAATCTCAGCTGAACTGCTTCTCGAAAGCCTGAATGCTTAACCAGGGCCCTAGTTCCTGGTTTTCACGCCTTATATACCTTTCTGCTTTCTGCCCTCACTTCCTGGGATTAAAGCTCACTTTCTGGGATTAAAGGCGTATGTCACCATGCCTGGCTGTTTCCAGTGTGGCTTTGAACTCACAGAGATCCAGATGGATTTCTGCCTCTGGAATGCTAGGATTAAAGGTGTGAGTGCCACCATTTTCTAGCCTCTGTATCTAGTGGCTGTTCTGTTCTCTGACCCCAGATAAGTTTATTAGGGTGCACAATACTTTGGGGAACACAATACCACCACAATGGTGTTCTTGTGTGGATGGGCCATACCGTATCTTATCTAGTCATCCTCTTAATATTTTGGCTATTTCTAGTTTATTTGTCATTTATCCTCTCTTCTCTCTCTCTCTCTCTCTCTCTCTCTCTCTCTCTCTCTCTCTCTCTCTCTCTCTCTTCCTCTTCCCCTCCTTCTTTCTCTATGTATATGTGTTAAAAGTCAGGTGATATAAGATGGGCATGGTGGTACACACTTATAAATCCAGCACTCAGGAGACTGAGGTAGAATGATCACAAGTTCAAGGTCAGGCTGTCCCCCAAAACAGAGAGAGATGGCAGGGGGACCTCCGCAACCATTATTAGCTGCACAGCTCAGCAGTATTAACTGCATTTTTAATTAACAAATCATTATTTGTTTTTGGAACTCTTTTCATCTTGTTTAGCTATCCATTACAAAATAACTGCCATCCACTTGACCCTGTCTACTACTCCCTGATAACACCATTCTATTTTCTGTTTCTTACTGCCTAATCACTTTAAAGATTTATCTACCTATCTTTCATCTATTTAATCTACCTATACATCTACATATGTATATATCACCTATCTATCTATCTATCTATCTATCTATCTATCTATCTATCTATCCATCTGTCTATCTGTCTATCATCTATTTGTGTATGTGTAGGAGTCTTCATGAGTTTATGAGTACCACGTGGCCCAAGGAATCCAGAGTGCATCAGATGCCCTAGAACTGAAGTAACAGGCACTTGTGAGCTGCCATGTGGGTGCCAGGAACTGAATCTGGGTCCTCTGCAAAAGCAGTTCATGCTCTTCACTGCCGAGCTGAGCCACCTCTCCAGCTCCTATATGATATACTGATACAAACTGTTTTCACTCATACAAATCAGAAATATGTCTGAATGAGACAGAAATTTGTACTTTTTTGTGAGCTGGTTTATTCACAAAATCATCACCTCAGAGAATTGTCCTACCACACAATTCTTGTGTATGCATACCAATCATAGCATAGATCAGAATTTCCCAACTTTCAATGGCTGAATTGTAACCAATTGGATGTGTATGACATGGTTTACTCAAGCATTGATGGATAATTGGTTTACTTCTGCATTTTGGATACTGCTCCGAATATGGGAAAGAAGCATCTCTTCAGACTCTACTTTCAATTACTGTGGGTCTTTTCTCCTAAGGACAGACTCCTCAGGCTTGCTGCACTTGCTGTAACTGCATTCTTAGAGTTCTGGAGCACTGGATCACAGGATCTTCCCCCTGCCACTTCGTTTCATTTCACATTTCCCTCAGACTGTGCACAACAATCCCTACTTCTATAAGCTACAAGGTGGTACTTCACTGTACCTTTCACTAATAGTGACATTGAGCATCCTTTCTTGTGACATTGGCCATATGCATAGCATCTTTGAGGAAGTGTTTATCCAAGTCCTTTGATCCTTTTTGTATTGGATTGTCCGGGCTTTTATGGTTGAGTTTAGGAATTCCCCATATATTCTGCCTATTGTCCTTTATCAGAAATACTTTCTATTTATATTTTATTTCATTATTTTATTACCTTTGACTCTGTTAATGGTGCCTTTGTTGCACATCTCCCCCCATTGATGGGAAATTGAAATTGAAGTCTATTTTAATTGTTGTTGTTGCCTAATGCTTTGGGGTCATGCCCAGTTATCATTACTAAATATAATGCTGTGAGATTTGCCTTTTTTTCCTTCTAAGGTATATAGATTTATGCCAGACGTTAGATCTTTGAGCCATTTTGAATTAATCTTTTATGTGATGCTTGATAAGAGTTCAATCTCTGATTGGTAAAAGATTGACTTTTTCCCACACTGAACACCCACAACCTGCTTCTCAAAACCCATTCAACTGTATTCCCAGACTCTAGTCTACTCAATGGGTCCATCCTTCTGTCTTCGTTCTCACAGCACATCACTTTAATTAGTATTGTACTCAATGTGGAAGTCAAGAAGTCTTCTTCAGCTTTGTTCTTCTTTCTCAGGAATGTGTTGACTCTTTGGGCCCTTTGAAATCCTGCATGGGTTTCAGCATGAGCTTCCTTTATTGAAGTATTGACAGAGATTGGCTTGTAAACAGCTGAACAATGCTGACTCCTCAGTCTGTGAATATGAATGAGTTTCCATTTATTTGTCTTCTTACGATGATACTTGGCAGTTTTCATTGTCCAAATTGTCCATGTTCTTGGTTACTTTATTCTGTTTGATATTATTGTAAATGGAATTGTTTTCACAATTTCTTTTTCAAGTGGTTGCGGTATGTGCAAATGTAACCAATATTGTGTTTTGGTTTTATTTCATGCTACTTTCTTGAATTCATTTGCTAGTTATAACTCACTCATTTTGTTTTAATTCTAGGGGTTTTATACAGACAACAACACTTGTAAACAAGGATAGATTTAATTCTTCATTTTTAATCTAGGCTCCTTTTCTGTGTATTTTTTCTCCTTCTTCATTCTCCTCCTCGTTCTCCTTCTCCTCCTCCCCTCCTCCTCTCCTCATGCTCCTCCCTTCCTCCCCTCCTCATCCCTTCTCCTCCTCTTCTCCTTCTCCCCTCCTCTTCCCCTCCTCCTCTTCCTCTTCCTCCTCCTGCTCTTCTTCTTCTTCTTCTTCTTCTTCTTCTTCTTCTTCTTCTTCTTCCTCTTGCTCTTCCTCTTCTTGACAAGCCTCACCATGTACCCCAGGTTGGCCTACTTACTGTGTAGTCTGAAATGACATCATCATGATCCTCCTTCCTTGACTCCCAAGTACTGGTATTAGAGATGTATGCCATCACCATGCTTGTCTTAGTTTCCTCTTGTTGTCTAATTGCTTTGGTTAGAATACCTTGAACTGAATAGAAGTGGTGAACTAAGCATCCTTTCCTAGTCCCTCATCTTCAATTAGCAATTTTACCGTTACTGGGATGTTCAATGTGGTGTTTTTATTTGCTTTCATCATGTTGAAATAGCATTCTGCCAGGCCTAGTATGTTGAATAATTTTTTTAAATCATGAAAGAATGCAAAACTTTGACAAATACTTTCTTAGCATCAATTAACAAGATAACTTTTTCTTTTATAATATGATATATAGGCATATATCAGAAAAAGTGCAGATCTGGTTCTTAAATCCAACACTGTTGTGCCTAAGACAATAGGAATACTTGTTAGGCTGACCGATTAGTAGGGCTGAGGCAGGATGGGTCCAGCTGGTCTCTCCCTGGGGCTGAGCGGGATGGTGAGTATCGATGGACCAGACCTCCCCTGTTCACCAGGGAGAAGCACACTGAGCTCGGAGTCTTGTCAAAGCAGGAACTTGCTTTATTGCATCCAGAGTTGACTTATATAGGTTGGGGTGACGAGGGATGGGGTGAGGACAGCAGGTCGATGAGATGATGCCATCTCAGCAGTTACTAAGCAGAGGCGATTCTAGGTCAAGTAGAGCTCAGTCACTTGTAGGCGGAAGTCCTGTCCGAAGACAGGTTGCCGCCAAACTCAAGCTAGGCTCGGGAAGTTACACTGGACCTCATGCCCAGGCCTTATGGGGCACAACAAAGACCAGGGAAAGGCGCACAAATCAATAAGATGACACTAACTTTGACTTTTGTGGGGGAGAGGACTTGAGACAGGGTTTCTCTGTGTACCCCTGGCTGTCCTGGAACTCACTCTGCAGACCAGAATGGCCTTGAACTCAGAGATCTGCCAGCTTCTGCCTTCTGAGTGGTGGGATTAAAGACATACATCACCACTGCCTGGCCTAACTTTTACTTCTATTAGCTTGGTTCATGATACCCTAAAACATTTATAACAGTAACATCAATGACCACAGATCAATGTCATCACAGCAGATAAAATAATCATGTAAAGGCCTGAAGTCGTTTGAGATTATTTAAATAACCCAGAGACAAGAAGTGAGCATGTGCTGTTGAGAAGATGGCCACTACAGACTTGAAGCCTTCAACGTGTAAAAGCCATGGTTATCTGTGAAGTTTAAGACAGCACGGCACAAAGGACTGAAGCATTTGGGTATTATATTGTGTCAAAATTGCCCTAGGCACAAATGCCACTTGATCCTGGGGTATATAGATAGATACAGGAATATAACACAAATATAAGGAACACATCTTTTAAAATCAATGAGGTTTGGAGTACATACCTTCATGAAATGTGAATCGAACAGTAGATATAGAATCTCCTCCTAAAACATTCTTTGAAGAATACTCTTTTCCCTCCTTGGTACACTGTTATTTAGTTTTCCTTGTTGAATTCTCAATCTCTCTCTCTCTCTCTCTCTCTCTCTCTCTCTCTCTCTCTCTCTCTCTCTCTCTCTCTCTCTCTGTGTGTGTGTGTGTGTGTGTGTGTGCAAGTCTACATGTCTTGATTAATTTTTAATTATACTTGTTGATGCTCATGAGAGCCAGAAGTGGTGGATGATTCCAAAGAAATAATGCCTTCCAGATACAACAGGACTGATACACACATGAACTCACAAGACTGTGATAGCATACACAAGGTTTGCACAAGTTCGAAGCAAACAAAATCCCAGCACTGAGAAGGGCAAGTGGACAGAAAGTTCCATCCCTAACCAAAAAGCTATTTGCAATAGACACCTGAGTGAAAAGAGACACTCCATTTTTTCCTATGAAGTGTCACTGGGTACATTAACCACACTCTAGGGGCAGGTCCCATAGCCAGGAGTAGTTAACACAGAACAGATCCCCCATTCCTTCTTTTTTCTGTTTTTCTTTCACATGCATTGGTGTTTTGCCTACATGTATGTCTGTATGAGGGTGTCAAATCCCTTAGAACTGGAGTTACAGACAGTTGTGAGCTGCCATGTAGGCGCTGGGAACTGAACCTGGGTTCTCTGAAAGAGCAGCCTATGTTCTTACCCGCTGAGCCCTCTCTCTCTCTCTCTCTCTTCCTCCCTCCCTCCCTTTCTTTCTCTTTCTCTTTCTTCTCTCCTCCTCCTCCTCCTTCTCCTTCTGTGTTTTCTTGTGGGCTTTTTGTTTCATTTTGTTTGAGTAGTTTTTGTCTTAATTTTTTTGTATGTTTGTTGGGATTTTCATTTTTTGTTTTTTTAGGAAAAAGCAAATGAATATGAACTTGGGGAGAATTTGGAAAAAGAGAAAATATGATCAAAATTGATTATATGGATTTTTTAAAAAAGAATAGACTCTTAATTCTACCAAGTACCTTTAAAAATCTATAGAAACAATCCTAAAATGATTTCTCTTAGAGATGCTAGTATAATAAATCACAATAATATTCTCATTGTTAAACCATCTTTACTATGCTGAAATATATTACTAGATCATGTATAAATAAACAAACATAGAGCTTATTATTCTTTAAAAAAAAAAAGAAAAACATGATGCATGTGCACCATGGAGTTTTATTTAACCATAAAAACCCAAACTTTGTCATTTAAGGAAAAATGAATGGAACCTGGAATCATTAAGCAAAATAAATCAGTCTCATAGTGACAAACATCATAATTTTCTCATATGCCAAATCTAAATGATCACACACACACACACACACACACACACACACACACACACACACACACAAAAGTAGAAAAGGACTCTATTTGAAAAGAGGAAATTGATGGTAAAACAGAGGGGGCAGAGGGTTACAGGGGAAAGCATGGCCAAACATATGTATACTTGTATGCAACTAGCAAGGAAACTACCACATTGATGTGCAATTGTCTTAGTTACTGCTCTGTGGTTGTGAGGAGATGGTATGACCAAGGCAATCTATAAAATAAATCATATAATTGAGGGTTTGCTTACTGTTTCAGATTGTGAGTTCATGACCATATGATAAAAAGCAGGCAGCAGGCAGGCACAATGCCGGAGCAGTAGCTGAGGGCTTACATCTGACCCACAAGCAAGAGGCAAAGAGAGACTGTGTAAGACTGGTCCTGGCGTAGGCTTTGGAAACCTCAACGCTCACCCACCCCTAGTAACAAATCTCTTCCAATAAGCCACACCCTGTTCAACGAGGCTGCATCTCCTCATCCTTCCTAAACAGTTCACCAACTGGGAACAAAACATTCAAATATGTGAGCCTATGGGAGCCATTCTTATTCAAACCACCACAATAATAAATATATACAACAAAATCTTTTAATTAATAAATAAATAATAAATAAAACCAACCCAGACCTCACTGTTAGGTAGTCTCTAGCATGCACTTTTTTTCAGGTTCTGACACATTCAAAGAATGTAATCTATAATCTTTTTTTTTTAAGCTCTGGATTCAGCGGGCTCTCAAGATGCATTTGGAGTCAATCTTGGTGAATGAACAGTGAGTGATGAGACTAGGAAAGTGAATGTCTACCAAAATAGAAAAAATGAAAAATTAAACTAAATTAAAAAAAATGTTAAGCTCCCCCCCCCTTTTACCAATGGGCATTTTGTGATAAATAAGCTGTATGACACCATAGGGTGACTGGCTATGGGGCTTCAATTTGTTCTTTGTAGAAACTAGAGAGAGGCCACCACAAGCCTGCTTCAGAAATACCAGATGGGGGGGCAGTGCTACTTATTCCGACAAATGACTTGGGGCTCCCACAGTGCTCTCTGCAGACAAATGGAGACTATCATTCCTCAGATGAAGCCTCCTGGCTCCCTGTCTTTGGTTGCCAATTTCCAAGTAGTCAGCTAGTCTTCAGAGGAAATGCTCTTAAAAAGACGTGGGAAAGAACAGAGGAATTTGACCTACATCACCATCTTAGGAGCTTAGATAGAGTTCGATAGAGGTGGAGAAAGCAGAGGGCCACAAGAAAGGTCTGAGCAAAAGAGCAACTTGTAGATACTTCTTCTTTCTCACCTCCTTCTCCCCAAAACGAAGGACTCAGTTACACTCTGAATTCATTTATGTACCCTGTAAGTAATTGCTCGTGGCACTTAAAAAAAGAAAAAGAGTAACAAGAGAGTTAGAATACTACAAAGAATCTATTCTTCATAATATCAAAATAATTGTTTTAGAAGAGATGTCTCCAGGGAAAAATCATCAGAATTACTTTCATCCCCACTTTACACACCCCCATCACTTTGTGCAGATTCCCTTCCTTAATTTCCCAAACACTGGATTTGGGTTGATAATGCTTAATAAGGACACTCACTCGTTATTCATAGACACGGTAAACATATACCTGCTGAAGAGCAGGAAGTAACCGGTGTTGAAGTCAATAATCAAAGCATGAATAAGTCACCATGCCAGAGGGAGGAAACTTACTAAAGGGACACACACGAACAGAGGCGTCACATTTGATCCAGTTTAGACACCGAGTGTCAGTCAACCATCACTTTGAGAACTATTTTTGATTTGACTTCCATGGGGAGCTGAACAACCAAGTACTATGGCTCATGTTCCATGATTATTTAGAAACATTTCAATTGATAAATCAGATACTTATGTGACTGTTGGACTTTTATAAATCCTGCTATTCACTTGCGTTTTGCTTTATTTACTTCTTGTGCTTGATGGTCAGTTTTGGACTTTGGCTCATGATTTCCAGCCATAGATATTTTAGCATTGATTCTATAAACCAGCTTTGTAAGCAATTAAGAAGCATATCAAGCTGTAGGCAGAAGTTTCTCTGTGTCCCAGCAGCCACTCCTAAATAACTACACTGAAACTTATTATTAATTATAAATGCTCAGCCAATAGCTCAGACTTAATATTAGCTAACGTTTACATTTTAAATTAACACATATTTCTTACCTATGCTCTGCCACCTGACTCGGTATCTTTTCTCAGTATGGTTTGTTCATTTCCTGCTTCTTCTCCATCTCCTCACAACTCCCAAGACTCATTCTCTTCTTCATCTTGCTCTCCTTTTGTCTGTCAGTCCCACCTAACCTCTGTGGTAATATTTTATTTGTGCTGAAATGTGGTAATATTTTATTTCTGCTTTAATAAATAAAGCTTGCCTGGAGATCAAAGGAAATTGCAAGCCATTTTAAGTAAACAAAGAAGTCGGGCAATGGTAGCACATGCCCTTAATCCTATTACTTAGTAGGCAGGATCTCTGTGTGTTCAAGGCCACACTGGAAACAGAGCTGGGTGTTGTGGCACACGCCTTAATTCCAACACTAGTTAACCAAAGAGGTCTGAAAGTCTGTACAGACAGACAGGAAGTGACAGAGCTGGGCAAGAAGAGGAAGTGATGTAGCTGGGCTAAGAGAGCCAATGAGAGAACAGAGCAGAAAAAGCATATAAGCATGAGTATATAGGAAGAAGCATTTGGAAGCTGCAGAGTTGGTAAGGTAAGGTTGGCTGGTGGCTTTCCCTATTTCCCTGATCTCTCTAAGGCTTTCACCCATATATTTGGCTCCATGATTTTTATTTAATAAGACCATTTAGAAATTCATCTACAAACCTCTACCTGTCCATGTATTGGCCAATCAGCTTCTTTATTAAACGAATCACAGTGACATATATTCACACAGTGTAAAGGAATATTCCAAATCAAGCAAACCCAATAAAGCATATTACAGTGAGTTAATGTGTACCCAAGCATGAATAATACCAATAGGTTTATATAAGTCAGCTTCATGTCACATAGTGAATGCTTGAGCTAATAAACTTATAGGAAAAAATGATTTGAGCCCGAGATTCCAGTCTAGAATCCACTGACATCATGGCCTTGGGTCTGTGGTGAGGCGACAGATTATGTTGGGATAATGCAGCAAAAAAGAATTATTGATTTTATGGCCCAGGGGCAAAAGCAAGGAAAAGAAATGCCCCGGTTTCCCAACCCCCTTCAAGGGCACATTCTTAATGACCTGACAACCTCGCACTAGGTCCCACTTCTCAAAAGTCTCATCACCTTCCAATAATGCCACACTGAGTGTCTAGAGATTTTAACACAGGGGCCTTTGAGAGACATTCAAGATTCAAATTAAAGCAAGGCTTAAGAGAATTAAAGAATAAACTTCCAGGGTTTGGCCTCACGTTTTCCTTGGTAAAGAGCATCAAATTGTTTACTTAGGGACTTCGAAAAATAAGCTTTGTTTCCAAGTTTTCCAATGCAAGGTTTCAAACTCTTATTTATGAAATATATTTTGTCCATGGTGTCTTTTATTATAATAGGACCTAAACTGAATGTTGTCAAGTAGACTTATTTATACATAGATTAAAAAAAAACAAGTTCAACATGGTCATGAACTTAATCCTGTCATGTCTGCTTCTTTAGAGCTTACAGTACAGAAATTTTCCTGAATCATTCTTCCTTCTCAATTGAAAAACATTGTAAAAGAAGGGCCTAGGGGCGCACGCCTTTAATCCCAGCTCTCGGGAGTCAGAGGCAGGTGGATCTCTGTGAGCTTGAGGCCAATCTGGTTTATGTAGTGAGTTTCAGGACAGCCAGGGCTACATAGTGAAACATTGCCTCAAACAAAACAAAACAAGAGAACAAGAGAAGGAGAGAGAGAAGGAGAGAGAGAAGGAGAGGGAGAGGGAGAGAGAGAAAGAGAGAGAGAGAGAGAGAGAGAGAGAGAGAGAGAGAGAGAGAGAGAGAGAAAGAGAGAGAAGCAGAAAACATCATATTCTCAGTATTTTTTTGTTGTTGTTGTTGTTCTTCTGTGAGAAATACTTGTGCTAGGGGAGGAGCCTCAGAGAAAGCTGGAACCGAAAGTTCTTGAGTTTATGGCTTAGCTGTAGTATCGGGTGAAGGCCTCTGCTTTGGGTACTCCCTTGGGGCCATAACTCAAGTCTGGACTATTTTCTTCCTGCAGTAAACATCACTGAGAATCTCACATGTGACTTCAGACAAATTGGTGATGTTTAAATTCCAAGTGGATATTATTGGCTTTAATCAACTAAGCTTTCAATGATAGTTAAGAATATACTTTAAAGTCCTGATTAAAACCAACCGAGTTCAGTGAGACAGCATCTCATTTTCTGTAGCTGGTCAGAGGAGTAACTGCCAGACACTTCCTGCTCATGCATGGCCTTGCCCCAGTTCTTCTTGATTACAGTTGGTACCCGTGGGAAATAGTTATGTATATTTTTGTTTCGAGGAAGCCATCAGCCACAGTGCTGGTGGACTTTGGTATCTTATCTCTATGAGGCAACAATTGAAATGGCCCCACAGCCACCTGGCCATTCCTGTCAATATCTCTGATTGTGAATATGTCACACTGTTTTGTTGTGACTCCTTGAAAATTGCTGAGGTACGTGAAGGACTTGCTAATGTTCCCTGTGCATACAAGAGGAAAACATAAGCGACACCCATGACAGTAGTCACATGAATGCTAGCAAAAAAAAGTGTGGGTGTTTCCAATTATTTTTGTCCTTGTTTGACTATTTTATGGAGAACAGATGAGAGGCTTGCACCTCACTGTCACAGAAAGAGCATTAGATATGAAGCCAAACGGCTTTGGACTTGAGCAAATGCTCTTGCTGTGAGAACATAGGCTAACAGTTTAAACTCTTGGAGACTACTTTTCAACAAATAAAATGAAAATAATAGCTGGTCTACTGATACCATATTATTGTAGGAGTGAATGGGGGAAAACAAATAAATGTACTCTGAGATGTCAGTCATTGCTTAAATATTGATGTGTATTCCTTGTATGCCTTTGCTTAGAAGCTACAGAAATAAACTGGTTAAGTAGAGAGAGGATGAGTTTATTAGAAGGATCTCAAAGACTTGGCAATGAATTGTCAGGAGGTTTGAAGGTGCCGTGGATGCAAACAGAAATTAGATAACTATGGGCTGGTGAGCTTGCTCGGGGTAGAACGGCTTTCGCATCCCTGCTTCACAACCTGAGTTTGCTCCCTGGGACTCCTATGTTAGATGGAGGGAAGTGATTTCCTCACGTCATTCTCTGACCTTCACAAGTGCTCCAAGGCATACATAAGCCTTTCTATACAGAATAAGTAAACAAACAAACACAAACAAGAAATTAATGTAATGAAATTAAGTTGAATAGAAAGGAAACTAGATAATTTCAGAGACAGAGAAGCAGGACATTCATTCCAGTGGCCTGAGCAGGAGTCATCATGGACATGGAGTGAGTTCTTTTTGCTTCCAGTGCCTTTAAGTGTCTGATGAGTTTCAAATACTAGCAAAGGTCATTCAGTTGGCTGAAATGGATCTTATGCTTGTCCCTTGGGTAAGGAATGACATGGCCCTTAATTGCTACCTTGGTCTCTCTAGCAAACAGCGAGCTCTCACAAGAAGATAGTGACAGAAAAATGGGTCCTGGACAATGAAAACTTCAAGTGAGACATTGACACTCCTGACTTAGTCACGTTACACAATTTCTTCAAATTCAGTGACTTGGAAGGTCAGAAGTCTGGTATGATCCATACATTGACATGTAAAAATTCTAATCTCCAGGATGTTGATATTAGGAAGGAGGTCATGATGGTGGTGATGCTCTCATGAGTGTCGTTAGTGCCCTTTTAGAGGGCCAAGGGTAGGTTGCTTCTTGTTCTTTGTGAACACAAAGCAAGAAGGTGCTACCTGCCAATCAAGAAGCACTTCCTATCACACCTAATATTCCAGTTCCTAAGCCTAGAGTTTTAAGCCTCCAGAACTTGAGAAAAAAGAGATAATTGCTTAAACTATCACGTTACACTTTAGTTATATAACAGCTCAAATACACTAAGACAGTATCCTGAAATCAATATTTTTTATTTCCTCTGGGATAGAATCTATATTTTTATGTAATATATAATGCTGAGTGCTGTTCCTTGCAACCAAGAGAATGCCTGTCTTTCCTTTCTGGGAAAGGAAAAGATCATTTCCCTCATCTGACAGCTCCCACAAATAGCAGAAATTAGACTCAGCTCAACTCAGGACAAATCTATTTGTCACACCTCAAGCTTTCGCTGGTGATCTGACTCAGTTTCCCAGGGCCTCATTGTTTGGAATTACTGATATTGCTGGCCATAGTGACCCTGTTGAAATCTAGTTGGTTCAGCTTTTCTGGACACTTTGGGGAAGTACTCGGTGTTGAGGGTAGGTCAGTGTTCACTGTAGATCAGTGGGGCCATATATACCCTGAGAAAACATGCTGTCCTTCATCCAATGATCCTATCTTGGCAGGTTTCTCCCTTTATATTACTTCTTTTTAAAACATTTTAAATATTAAAATATAATTACATGATTTCCCCCATTCCCTTTCTTCCCCACAACCCCTCCCTCTGGCTCCCTCTCGAGTTCATACTCTTTTTCTCATATATATATATATATATATATATATATATATATATATATATATGAAAAATATAGAAATATAGACATACAACCTGCTCAGTCTGTTTAGTGTTATTTCTACATATATGATTTCAGGACTGACTGCTGGGTAGTGGATAACCAATTAGGGAGCTAATCCTTGGGAAAGACTATGTCTCCACTTTCTTTAGTTGCCTGTAGCTCTTTGTTTAGGGGTGGGACCCCACGAGACTTCTTGCTTCCATGTCAGCATGTCTGTTAGTGTTTTACTTCAAGGTCTTGTATAGACAGACAGTCATAGTGTTAAGGTGTCAAAAGGGTGAAGCTTTCCTGTCCATTCTGAGAGGTACACATTTACAGCAGATGTCCTGGTCTTCTGGCTCTTACTATCTTTCTATACCCTTTTCCATGACATTCCCTGAGCCTTATGTACATGAGTTGTGCTGTAGATGTAACCATTTTGGTTAGGACCCTCAGATCCTCCCAGGCTCTGGGGTTGCTGGTGACAATGTCTAGATGGTTTCTTGCTCCAATCACCACTGTTCCCATGCTGTTCCTTTCTCTGGAGCTCTACATTCTTGTCCTGCAGGCAGATGATACTTGTGCATGCCGAAGTCTGAGCTCATGTCTTTACTCAAGAGTTCTTTTAATTAAAGAAACTCACTGATATAAACTTGAGGCATGATAATGCCAGGTCTTCCCATCATGTATAACCTCCCAGAAATCTTCCCAAGGATGCCACAAATGATTTGTTTGGGAAATTTCCTTCCCAAATGTCAACTGGATCAGTGTTTGCTGTGAAATCAGAACACATGAGAGTAATCAGATCTGCTGGGAAGAGGTTAGTTTGGAATTCTTACTTTCCAAAACATTTCACAATTTCATATGTGGTTTTTTTCCTGAGAACACTCTATTCTATGGTATTCCAATCTAGTTATAAAGGCCCCCAGGCCATATTCTACAGCTCAGTCAGCATGCAGTCCAACAAAAGTTATGTTCATTTACAATACATCTAAACTGTTTGGCAAGGGCTTATCAATATGCTTTGGCTTATCAAACAGAAAGATTAACATCTAGTTTGTGCATTTGCTTTTGCTTGAACACAGATGTACTTGGAAAAAATAATCAAGACATCATGTTCAAATATTTTCGTTCACTTTTGGATTATATTCCAGAAAAAAGTAGGGGAAAAGCCCTCTAAAATTTTTTGTAGGACCTAATGAGTCAAATAAAGAGCAGTTTTTCAACATATCACAAATGTTTTTGGAGCATTAGAGGAAAGAACTTGAAACTCTTGTCTTTTTGTTTGTTGGCATATTTTGGCAATCACCACAATTGTTTACATGGGGAACATGAGTCAACCTAATTGAACATGATGTCAACGTGTTTTGGAACAAAATTGTGTGGAGAATATGATGAGATTATACTCTGGCACCAGAATCAAATATGTCAGAGCTGAAAGAGCTGAGAGAGTATTCAACTTCATCCTCTCATTTCAGAAATGAGAGGACTGGGAACAAGCTGTTGAAATGACATGCCTGAGAACAGATAGCTTGCCATTTGCAGAGTTCTTATGAATGTGACCTTAGAATTGTCATTTTTTCCTTACCTTTCCATAGAGATGGGGATATATTTTCTCTATCGTCTCCTTACATTTAATACTGAATATACAGGAAAACAGTCACCCCCAACTTGCTATCTAGAAATAGTGTCTTAAATAATATATATGTACACTTTGTGTGTATATATATATATATACACACACATATATATATATGAGCATGTGTGTGTATGTGTGTGTGTGTGTGTGTGTGTGTGTGTACACTAAATGTGTTTTTTTTAACTTCTATTTGTTCTTGGATGATTTCATACATGTATTCAATGTGTCTTGATGACATTCCCCTCCCTATCCACCTGAGCCCCCTTAATATGTCCCTTTTTCGCTGTCACATCTTCTCTCTTTCAGTAACCTACTGAGTCTAATTAGTGCTGCCCCCTGGAATATCAATTGATTTTGATGGCTTGACCTTGTGCAGGTCTTGTGCAGGGAACCATAGCTACAATCAGCTAATACCACAGCAGCCATATTATGTCCAAAAGACAGAATTTCACAGTACTCTTCCTCTTCATCAAGCTCTCACATTCTTTCTGTTCCCTCTTTCAGGATATTCTTAGGGAGCTGGAGGAAGGAGGCCTGATATGGATGTGTCATACGGCTAATCACTCAACACACACTTACCATCACTTTGACCAGTCAGGAGTGTCTGCATCGACCTCTGATGACTTTGGAAGAAGCCTCTCGGTACACAGTTGAAAGAAGGCCTAACCAACCTACTGGTATAAACATAAATATTTAGAAGGCAGTTTGACAACATAACCATTTAGCAAAATATTGGTAGGAGGTTTCCCTCTAGGGACTGTGAACTCCCCTAGTCATGAGTTTGTGGAAGTTTATGGTACCAGGTGTGAATTCCCTCCTGTGGATCAACCCTCACATCCTGTAGAAGGCAATTGCTTACCTCCATAATCTATGTGACTGTTTTACTTATCTTGTCTGGCAGGACACTATTGCAGCATTCCGTCTTCAGCACATGGAAGGACCATTGGTGATTCTTCTCCTCCTAGCACCGTGAAAAACTAGCCAGCAAGGAGGAAATCTTCAGGTCAATTCCAACTGGACTTCTGTATATCCTGTAATCAAAGTCGTGTTGTGTCTTCAGCAACAGGATCTTACCATCTAGTTTTAGAAGGCAGCCAAGAGCAAAGGCAACAGCCCATGCTGTTTTGGGAACCTCTCTGACCTTCCTGACCAATAACTTGTCAGGAGACATCACATACCCCCAACACTAACGTTTCCATTTAAGAACACATGCCTTCTGAGTAGAATCCATTTCTGGAGAAGGAAAAATAAATATTTATAGAAACTAGAGATTTTGGAGAAGACATTAAATTTTTCTAAAGGGAAAACTGGGTCTCCTGGATAAATAGCGGAGAAGGCAACAATTTGTTCCAGCCCTGACATACTGAGGACAGAGAAGAGAGCAATTTCCTGTGGAGTTTTGATGATAACAAGATTCAGCTCTCCAGAGTCAATCAATAGTAGGTGTCCTATGGACCTGGGTTCAAACCTGTGTGTCACCTAAGCTGTGCGCTCAAGCTTGTGTCTCCACCGCCTTGTCAGAGTGCTCTTTAAGTCATTTTGCTTGTTGGCATCCTTTGAGTTCTTGGAACGCTTTAGACATCTTATAACTAACTGTTCCTTTGACTTCCGTGCCTTGAGTTCTTCCAAGGTTTTGTCTGTTTATTTGTTTTCTCATTAGAGATACTTACTACAGGTTTGGTGATCTTTGGGGTACATGTACCCTCTTATTTTTTCACATTGCTTGTGTTTTTGTGCTGTGTCCTGGACATCTGGATATGGTTGTATCTTTTGACATGTTTTCTAAGCACACCAGTAGGCAGTGATCTGAGTAGCATGAGAAGTCTTGAGTGGACAGAGTGGAGGGTAGCAGGCCTCTTGCTAGAAGCCTGGGCTGCTGGAAAGTGTTCTTCGGTCAGGTGTTCTACTGGATGTCTTTGAAAAGTCCAAGGCGGTAGGGATGGTCTTGTAGTCTAGGTGTCTAGAGAGAGTGCCTAATAGGAGAGAGAACAGATTTGAGAGTGAAACTGGGTCAGATCTCTTACTAGGTGTAGCCTCAGGGACTTGGTGTGACTGTGACATATTCCTGGAGGCTGGGCCTGGTAAAACAGGTAGAGTATTAAACCACCTTGGGAAGCAGGTGAGGGTGTGTTGGCATGGAGACAAAGCAAGAAAGGGGCTATCTGGTGGTAGAGGCAGCGTGTGGTTTCAGGAGAGTGGTAGGATACTTGGGAAACCTTTGAGTAGGGTCTCATTTGTGGTAGGGGCAATGTGAGAACCTAGGTCCATTGCCTTATCTACAATATGAATAAATCAATAGCCAATTTAATAATATTGCAAGATCATATACACAACACCCTAGTCTATGAGCTGGGTAAATAAATCACTTGTTACATTGTATCCTATCAAGAGGTGTAGTCTGTCTCTCTACTTTATTACATCTGAGCTGATCTTTGACTTTAACATGATATGTCAGCCTTTGTGTTCATGAAGCTTTGTCCTAGGACCACCATGAATGGAAACCAAGCGAGACAACTGAAAGATGATTGGCCACATAAAGAAGTGATCGGCTCCATCCCACACATTACTGCGATGGCAAATGAGAATGAGGCTGTCTTGAATCTTCTGGCTGAGGCAAACTTCCACCTGAATGCAGGTGTGTGCACAGCCCAGTCAATAAATTATAAATGCATGATAAGCATTTGTTAAGGCACACACTCACTCACTCAGTGTCCCTGTGTTTTTGTCTATCTTTGATTGGGTCTTCCCTGGGAGTGATTTCTTTTGGTAGTCTGCCTCATTCTAAGGTCTCATGTCTGCTCCTTTTCCAGCCAGATTACTGGGACACAGAGTATATTTTTCCACAGTGCTAGTGTGCCTTGGCATGCAGATGTGAGCATCTGTGCCCTTTCAGAGTTCCAGGAAGAACCATTGCCAGCTGATAGTTACAATGTGCAATAATAACACAGCAATTGGAGATAAGGGTTACAGGGAGTGGGGGCCTATTTCCCTAAGTTTCACAAAGACATTGTCTTTACCAGAATCGAAGTCCAACTCCCAAACCCAGAAAATTTTCAGTCAATGTGAGATATTCTTATTTATAAGCATCTGATATAAAATCGACACAGTGCTTTATAGTTTGTCAAGCAGCTTCAACAACTTTACCCTAAATAGTCTTCACAATAATTCCTTAAGGAAGCTTTTCCCTTTTTTCTTCTATTTAATAAAAATTTTAATCTGTGCTAGAGATACGGCTCAGTAGGTAAATACAGTTGCCACCAAGCCTGATGACCCACGTTGGATCCCCAAGTCCCACATACTGGAAGGAGAGAATGGACCATTGCACATATAGATACATGTATGTATGCACATACACATATAAATACATAAATAAATAAATAAATAAATATAATTTAACATTTAAAAAAGCCACCAAGTGTGAGTGATTTTAACCCCTTATATCTGAAGTTGGAAGCAGAGTTCACACTCTGTGCCATTGGTGCTGGTTTTGGATTTGGGGTATTCACTTCCATGACCAGTGATGTGGGACTGTCTGATGATTAAAGTTCAGTACTGAAGAAGAAGAAGCTTGTTCTAGGGGTTGACTCCATCTTGTCTTGGCACAGCCCCTGAAACCCACCTCCCCAGTGTGCAGTTAACATGATATCGCTTCCCACAGTCCTTGATTTAGGATGAAGCATTTCATCTCATCTCTTTCTGTCTTTTTTATTGTAAAATGGAAAGTTTCATGTTTTCACACAGTCTGGGCTCCAAAGCAGCTTCTTAGGTTACTGTCTTATGGCAGCAAAAAAAGTATATTGGCTCTAGATCATGTGTAAAGTGCAAAGTAGCCCAAATAAGATACATTAAGGAGGAACAGTTAGTAGTGGAGGCCATTGACAGGCCTTGGTGTCAGCCTAGAGCGGCTAACCATGAGGAAAGTGGAAACCAGAACCTCAGGAAATACCATGTTACACACGGCATGAGCAATGGGAAGAAAATCACACATGTTGGTAATGTGTGGAGATTATAGAATCCTTATGTATGGCTAGTGGGGGGCTTAAAATGTTTAAAAATGATCTAGAAAACAGTTTAGGAAAGCTGAGAGTGGTGGTGATGCCTGTATCTTCAACACTTGGGAATCTAAGGCTTAGAGGCTCATAAATTCTAGCCCAGCCTGGATCATATCACAGGACACTGTCTCAAAACAAACCAACATCTCAAAATCAAAACCCAAACAGATGGAAGAACTGGTTCCTCCTACCAAGGCTAAAAACAGTCGAGAGTGCAGACAAGCAGTGGAGTGCTTGCCTAGCATGGATGAGATCTTGTGTAGAAGTAACCGTCTTATTAAATAGAAACACAGAGCCAATGTAAAGATAAAAGCCCAAGAGGTCAGAGCTAAGAGCCTTACCCTTCCTGCTTCAGCAATCCTCTTCAGCCAAGAGAGACCTACTTCCTGTGTGTTTGTCTTTATATAGACTTTCTGTTCTGCCTTCTCATTGGTTGTAAACCCAACCACATGACCGCCTCGTCACTGCCTGTCTGTACAGACCCCCAGGTCTTCTATGGTTGGTATTGAGATTAAAGGTGTGTGTCTCCAATGCTGGCTATATCCTTGACCACACAGAGATCTACCTAGCTCTGCCTACCAAGTGCTGGGATTAAAGGCATCTACCACCACCACCCAGCTTTTGCCATGGCTCTAATAGCTCTGACCCCCAGGCAACTTTATTTATTAACATACAAATCACATTTTAGTACAAATAAAATATCACTATAATCTTGGGTTCAATTCCCAGCACTAAGGGGGAAAAATACATAAAAAGCTAAAAGTATAGTTTCCACATAACTTAATAATCCCTCTACTAAACATGTATAGAAGGGAGATGAAATGTTTGTTCATGTAAAACCTTGACAGGAATGAGCTTATCAGCATTGTGCATAAGAGCAAAACAAGTAGAAAGAATCACGTGCACACCAACTGATGGATCAATAAATAAATATAAGATATCCCTTTCAATGGAATATTATTTAACCATAAAAACAAATTAGGAACTGATACATACCACAAAATGGATGGCCTTTATGACATCATGCTGAGTGAAAAAAAAAAAAAAACAGATGCCAAGCATTACATATTATATAATTCCATCTATATGAAATGTCCTGAATAGGCAAAACCACATAGACAGAAAAAGATTCGTGGCTGCCCAGGGCTATAGGGGGACAGGAAGTAATGACTACACGATGTAACATTTCTTCCTGGAGTGGTAAAAGTGCTCTAAAATGGACTATGATGATGAACATCCTCCTCTGTGAAAATACAGTCCATACATCATACACTTAAAGCAGACGGATTGTATGGTATGAGAGCCATGTTTCAACAAAGCTATTAAGAAAAAAGGAGGGGCATGAAAGCCTTGACTCAATCTATCAGCATGCTCAAAGCTGAGCTAGTGCGGAGGATATTTAGGTTGAGGGGGAGAAATAATCAGACTGGATGTAAGACACGGAGGTGCAAGGTCAAAACAGAAAGGTTCGCCTCCACTGTGAACCAGAGAGGGTGTGGCCCAGACTGAGGGCTGTGACCGCTGAACGGTGAGGATGGTCTTCATTTCAAATGCTCATCTTAAAAGGCCTGCCCTCTGGCTCTCCAAACTGAGGAGCACTGTAGAGAGTTGAAGCTGACTGATTCTGATGAGAGCCAATGCCCCGGCACTTACCAACAAGCTAGTGTTTAGGTCCCTGGGCCAGCAGTGGGGGAGGGGAAGGAGTTGCTTATATTCTGGTCAGCTAATGTAGTATAGACACTAGCCGTTAGGTTCTCTGCCGGCCTTTGATTTCTTGCCATTTTCCTGTGTGGAGGTGCCGTGATTGCACATTCCAAGTTGAGCGAATCAAGACAGAAAGAACAGTGATTGTTTGGTCACTTAGCGCACAAATAGCAGCAGCAGCAGCATATAAAAAACCCCATCAGCCTCTCAGCAGAGCATTCCGGGCACATTAGAGTGATTCAGAAATCCCCAATTCACACCAGCGTAGGGATCCGCCACACGGAGTTTGTGGCTGGCAGACTCAAAAAATGGACAAAAGCCCGGCACTGCCGCTTCCCCAAGACGATACTGATTGCGTCTCAGCAGGTCGGGTTTGATGAACTATATTTGCCAAAAAGCAAAGAGACAGGTCGTGAGCCCTGCCACCCAGAGGCGGAACTCCAAGAGAGTCCTGCTGACCCCTGGTGCCCCATCTGACGCCTGCCTATCTCTTCTAGCTGCACCCTTGCCTCTGAGAGGCCCTTGGCACTCGGGGACTGCTGTGTGTAACAAGACTCCAGGCAGCTGCTGCAATCTCGGAGGTCAGGCAGGCATGGGCTGAGGGTGTGAGGACACCTGCCTCTTGCAGGCAAAGAGGAACAAATGACAACATGTGTTGCCTTGAATGTGAGTGGCCCAGGCAGCATGTGTGAAGCCCTTGCAGATCTGTTTGCTTCATGAGCATGGGTCCCTCTTTTCATATCCGGAGCAGGGAACAGATGTTCCGTCAAAAGACACATTTAAAATAAAGATAATTATGCAGTAAGAGGCTTAATTACATCAGCTTATTCAGGTCCACTTAATTGCCTGACAGCCCAAGTGCCTCCCACTTATTTGCGGCAGAGGCTCTCGTGTTTTGCTGGTTTATCAAATCCTTTGATGGCGCGAGGAAGATGCTGTTGACTTAGCCATTCGGAAAATATCAATTCCTCCTATACAGCTGGTAGAGGAAAAATGTAAATATTTTTAACAAGCAATAAAGAATCATCGTTTTCCTAGTGCCGGCTTATGGTGTCCTATAAATGATTAATAACTGCAATGGCTCACAAAGGTAAGAGCCAAGTAGATATTTCATCTTTAGCTGTCTCTTGGTCATATTTGCAGCCTTTCTGTCATATTAAAATCCTGGGGAGAAGGTGATTTGGTAATTTAAAGAGGCCATTTGCCTTATGTGACAATCAAGCGGTTGACCCCAAGAAAGCTGTTTTATGGTGCTATTTTCAGCTCTCCTTAACTTTAAAGGTATGGATTAGCTCTGTTCCAGACTGATGTCCTATCTCTCTCTTTGGCCCCCTAAATTACCAGCCTTGTCAAAGCAATCGTTTTACTTACTATTTCTATTTTTCCTTTTAGTAATCATTTTTTTTTCTGCCAAAGCTTGCAAATGAATCCCAGCTCATCTCATTTCTCAGTCAAAAAATAAATAAATAAAAGAAGAAACATTTTTTTTTAAGTCTTGAACAAGGCAAATTGTGATTTTGTTTTTTTTCTCACTAGTTCTCATCTCATTCTGTGGTCAGAGCACTTGTGTAAACCCTTCTACTGTGGATTCAGGAAATGCTTCCTCCTGGGTTTACCCTGAAATCAATCGGTAGGAATCATAGCAGGAGGCAGATGTCACATGCACACTCACTGATTGAAGGGAAGACAAGGAAGAGATGAACACAGGCAGGATTCTCACGTCTGTTCCAGCAGCACTGTTCATGGTAGAGAGGCTGTGAAATGAACCTGCATGTCTACAATGGATAGCAAAGATGTGCTGCATAAATACAATGGAATAATACTGAGCTATAAAACAATGAAGCTTCCATTAGGCACAGTGAGGATGAGCCTGGAAGGTTCCATATAAACTTATTTAAGCCAGACGCAGAAACACAGATACTGAATATCCTTACCTACCCATAGAAGTTTAACAGGTTGACCCTACAGAGGTGAAGAACAGAATACTAGTTACCTGCGGCTGGAGGTAGAGGAGATGGAGAGAGGATGGTTAATGGGAACAGAGTGCACACTTAGAAAAGGCAAAATAGCTTCTAATAGCTACGTAGGACAATAGTTACTCTGGTTGACAATAATTGATTGGATATTTCTGAACAGCTAGAGAGGATTTTAGATATTATCAGCGGAGCCATGTGACTTCTGAGTTGCTGAGTATGCCACTTATCCTATTTGATCATTACATATTATATATTCATTAAAACAACACAGTGTATTCTATAAGCATATAGAGACATTACCTGTCAATTAAAAAATTTAAAATAGAGAAGAGAAAGATGAAGCAAGGTACAGGAAATGAAGAAGAAATGCTGAGTCCACTGGGGCTAGAGGAATGTGGTGACAATTCTGGGGGACAAGATATGGGAGCTGGGATCACACCCTGTTACAAGCTGTGGACTTCACATAGGGTTGTGGAGAACCTGGGACAACACAGAAGTGAGGCAGCTAGGAGAATCGATGCCATGTCCTCACTCTCTTCCTGCCCTGTGATCTGCATCAGATCTCCCCATGGGCCACCTTAGACCTTCTCTCAGAGACCAGGGAGTCACGGTTCTTCTCATGTAAGTCAGTCTCCCAGGTTACCAAGCACGGCAGGGCTCCAACGGTAAATGCGGAAGAATATCTACAATATCACCACCTTCTCGATCCCGTATCTCAGCATTTCTTCCATGACTGTCTCCTAAGCATCCACTCCCTCGACAACTCTGCCTGTCCTTCTCTTCCACCTTGGACTGGATTAGATAGTCCTCAGCTTTGGGTGCCACCTCGATA
Source organism: Peromyscus leucopus (assembly GCF_004664715.2). Lineage (NCBI taxonomy): Eukaryota > Metazoa > Chordata > Mammalia > Rodentia > Cricetidae > Peromyscus > Peromyscus leucopus. The sequence goes on along the minus strand of NC_051079.1, from coordinate 41,925,237 downwards.
TTGGTTATACTTACTTCTTTTTCCCAAGCTCCCTTTGGTATGCCCGTATTACATGACAGTCATGCCTTGCATTTGCATCTCGTCAAACTAAAACCACTCTTTCTCTGAATTCAGTTCTCCCAGAATTCATCGGGTGAGTTAGCGTTCTCTTCCCAGAGTGAGGATGGGATGGTCATCTTCATTTCTTCAACTGTATCCAGACTGCAGAGTTTGACGTTCTGTGGATCCCAACTCTGAACTCACGCTTCCTTCTCTGATTTCACTATGTGGACAAACAAAAGGCAGCATACACTTCCTTCTTGTGGGTGTTCTTTTGTTTCTGTTATTTAACTGCTATACTGTGTCATCTATGTTGCTTGTGAATTTATCTTTCTAAAATAGTTCTCATTTTGTCAAACTTCCAGGCAAATGTCTTAGCATTAACTAAACAATACAGCTCCACAGCTGAGGCTGCTTTCCATAAACGCACCCCATCAGTTCCAACTTCTGTTTCTCTCGCTTAAGGTGTCTTGTCAATATCTATGTTTAAAACTTAAACAAGTGCTACTCTCAGCCTTCATCAGAGAAACTTCTTTTTGCAGTGGACCCCTGTGAATACAGGAATACATGGCTGCTCAATACACTGAGACTAAGAGGGTTCAGTGATCAGCCCTAAACAGGACATTTATGCCACCTCATTTCAGGTTCAGGGAACATTCCAGAATTGGGGTGGAGAGAATGTAATAGCCTGAAGGTAGGGAGAAGGGCTGCAAAATGTTGTCTGTCTTCAGGGTATGATACAGCCAATGTGATCTCAATCTTTTGAGCAGCTACACTGGGCCTGTGTAAGACCAAGCCTTTCAGCAGGCAGGCATGGATCCGGGAGGGAGCCATGAAGGTTGATTCCTCCCTGCTGAATTATTGGCTACTGGTAGATTCTTGGTGGCGGGGTGGGGGAGTAGGGAGTGTGGGGGTATGGGGGTGAGGGGGGCCAGGGGGCGGGTAGGCATTGTTTTCACTCATGTACCTACTGATGAGCCACCAGGTTCCAGTGTATAACACGCAAGGTCACACAGTTGGCAATGATTAAATTCAGCAAGTCACAAAATAAAATGAAAAGACACAAATGTGAGGACTGGACTTGTGAGGCGTGGTAAAAGATTTCTCACCAGCACAAAGTCTGTTCCATTGGGACATCTTCATGTACTTTGTCATAGCTCTTCTTTCTTGCAGAAGACCTAAGGAATTTAAAAAAAAAATAGACCTCTTGAGTGGTCTGTAGCTTCTACAGGACCACCTTTTTGGCATGAGGGAAGAGCTGAGGGATTAGTGAGTTGTGCTGCACAGAAACTGTAGTGTCGAGGATGTCTGGAAAAATTATAACTTATACAAGGTATGTAGCAACAGGTAATACTATGGGGTCAGTTACATTGTTCCATGAAGCCTCGTTCTGGAGTGAGTGATAATGAACGCTTGTGGAAATGAAGGGATTTCTCATACACAATGTTCTCATACACATGTTATGAACTTGGAGTCATTGTTTAAGAATCAAAAGGTCAGTCAGTCAAAGAGACGAAAATGCCTGAGAAGGGTTGTGGAAGCCATCACAAATGTGAGAGGAAAGGAGGGGATGATTAAGTTCCATGCACCTAGTATCTCATAGGAAAATGTTCCTCCATCATCATGACTATGGGAGGAGAGAGGTTGTGAAATATACAATAAAGCCCCACGTGGGAATGTCAAGGACCACAGGAGTTAGGAGTGGAGGGTTGTCTCCACTATTGCCCTGGTTACTATCTAGGTATCTGTACTCCCACTGATCACTCAGACTGATGACCTCTACGCTGGGAGATAGTGCTGTTAGCTCACACAATTTTTGAGCAATTAAACTAACGTCCAAGGAAGAATTTATTACAATTTGCTTAAACGCATGCAGATATTAAATGGTAGAGTGAGAAAGAATTCATAAGTTGAAGATAAGTAAGACCAATGATTACTTTTCTCCTCCAGTAGCAGGCATAGTACCTTACAGCATGATGAAAGCTAGCCAATGGGAATGAGGTTTCCAGGTCCTACCAGTTTGTTATTGCCTTGTTCTGTGACTCGGGTATGTGGTATCTTCCGCAATAGGGTCTTACCATCAAGTTTTGGAGGTGTTGGCAGTTTATATATTATAATGTTTGGAGATTTATTGAACCTCACTCTTCAACAACTCCAAAAGGCATAACCAATTGCTGAGCTTTTCCTGAGTTAGCCTTTGGTGTCTGGTAGGGGTAATGTCAACTGGTTATAGAATAAAACCATTTTAACTCTTTTTAGCTGTGTGTACTTCTATATCTTAGGAAACTTCCACAGTAGTGGGCTTCCACATGACTTTTTCAAAAGTTCTCTGTCCTATTGAGCAGACCACATTTTAGAGCTTCTTGGAAACAATGCCTCTGATGATTTTAAAGGAGTACCAAGTTTCAAAAGTACCCCTTGGTACTCCTTTCTCTACCATGCCCTCTGATTCCACCTTCCTCTTCCCAGAAATCTCCTAGTCTGGCTCTTGTGCTCAATCTCTTCCTGCCCAGCTATCAGCCAATCAGCTTTTTTATTAGTCAATGAGAGTAATACATATTCATAGCATACAAAAAGGTTGTTCCATAGCAGGCTACCTGATTCAGAATAATTTTTTTTGACCAGTTCTAGTCAATAAGTACAAACTTCAGATTTTAATTTTTCTTAACAGTTGCATAGTATTCCAATGTGCCACAGGGCTGGAAAGTTGGCTCAGTGGTTAAGAGCACTTGTTGCTCTTGCAGAGGACCTGAGTTTGGTTCCCTGCCTCCACACGGCAGCTTGCAACCATCTGTAATTCTATTTCCAGGGGATCTGAAGGCCTCTTCTGTTACCATCTTTGAAGGCACCAGCCATGTATGTAGTACACACACATACTCATAAAACAAAAGCATATGCATAAAACAATAAATAAGCCTGCGAAACATTTTTTAAAAAGATGTACCACATTTTCATTATCTGATCATCAATTGAGGAGCATCCAAGTTGTCTCCATTTCTTGGCTGCAAACTCAATCTATTTAACATTCAGGGTCCTGTAATGATGGAAAGTAGTTAAATATAGGTAGGATAACAGGATGTGAACTGAGAATGGATAGCCAGTTCAGAACTCAAGTTACAAACTCAGAAAAACAAACAAATAAGCAAGGTTATCAACTGCCTACATTTTACAAATACTGCTGAAGTACCTGAGTGCATGGCAAAAATGTAAGCTATTGAGACACTGGGAGTGAGAGGTATTATTTTAATCAGTTCGGTGTGAGCTGTACATGACTTCTTCAGAAGGTAAAGATATCCAATAGCCCTCACTCAATTAAATTAGAAAAGTAACATCTGCTTTATTCCTCAAAGTGTTAGTCTTTTTTTTTTCTATAGAAATTTTCTATAACAACACACATATACACACACACACACAAACAAAAAAACCAAAAAACACCTGTTACAGTGATTGACTAAAACCCTCCTATTTTTCTTCACCACTCCCACATTCTAGAATTTGGAGGTGAGACAAGAGACACCAAAGCCAGAGTCTGGTCTGATTCTTGTCACTACACTTTAAAATCATCAGAGGCATTGTTTCCAAGAGGCTCTAAAATGTGGTCTGCTCAATAGGACAGAGAGGTTTTACCACTGAAATACATTTTATTTAGTGCCTATGAACTCTGTTTAAAATGAGTGCATTACACAGAAGGACTCCAATGAGACTCAGGAGTGCCCCATGAACACACCTCTGGGAACAATGGCTCCAGCAAGTTCCTCAGTTTCTATTCATTCCCAAAGCTAATGCATTAATCTAATTGGCCTCTAGGAGCAACTCCAGCATGTAGTCAAAATATAGAAAATGAAAGAGAATTGCTTCAACAAAGTCTTGACACAAAAACACTGTCAATTATTATTAGTTCCCTGACAGGGAGGATTTATAGATAATCTTATTTATAATATTATAAAGCTTCTCAATCACCCATAAGCACCTGGCCACAAACAATAGATAGAAAGATTATACCACCATTCGGGGATGTGTTTGCCTTCATGTTCTACTGTGGTACATTTTGTGTGTACACATTAATTGTCTCTGGATGAAGTCTAATTTTGTTCTTAAAATAGCAAGTCCTACTTAAGACAAAATTACCATATTTGTCATAGAGAAAAAATTTTACATTCAAGTCAAAAATTTTATCTATTAATGTGTGTGTGTTTGTGATGTATGTATGTGATTGTGGACACAGGTGTGCCATGTCATATACATGGTCAGGGGATGATTTTAGGGGATCAGTTCTTCTTCCGTATTGTTTCAGGCAAGGACCTTCTTGTTTCTGCAGCTGCCCAGCTCCTATGAAGTTCCAGGCAATTCTCCTAGCTCCACCTCCCATCTTACTGTAGGAGTCCTAGGACTACAAGTGCATATCACATATGTGGCTTTTAACATAGGTTCCAGGGACTGACTTGGGTTGTCAGGCTTGCATAGAAAGCATTTTTTATCTGATAAGCTATCTTTCTGGCCCCAAGAAAGATTTCCAAACAGATTTATTTTATTTTTTGTGCTGCTGCCGCTGGCGGTGGTAGTGTGTGTGTGTGTGTGTGTGTGTGTGTGTGTGTGTGTGTTGTATGCATGTGTATGTGTGTGTGTGTGTGTGTGTGTGGTGTATGTGTGTGTATGTGCATGTGTACATCCATGTATGGCACATATGTATGAGTGCCCAAGGTTAGAAGAAGGCATCATATCCCCTGGTGCTAGAGTTATAGGCAATTCTGAGCCACCCAATGTGAGTGCTGGTGCTGGAGTTATAGGCAATTCTGAGCCACCCAATGTGAGTGCTGATAAACCAAACCAGGGTCCTCTAGAAGAGTAGTGAGCACTTCTAACCATCTCTCTAGCCACAGAAGAACATTTATAGTCATTAAAAGTAGTGACTTTAATCCCCTGCTCATGCCATAGACCCTGCAAGCAAATGCTAATGAATTTTGGAAACCTTCCCAGTGAAATTCAAGGTTTCAAATTCCTTCTCATTCTATACTACACCAGCTACTCTTTTAAAGACAGCCATGAAGGTTGACCATCTGTAATTAGAAATCATGAAACTGCTTTCTCTTTATTTAGTTGAGTGCAATTAGCACGTTTCAAATAAAGCTTTGCATAATTTTGCCCAGATTCTTCAAATAATTTTTTGACAGACTCAGCCTGTTAATATACTATTTAGGATAACAAAATTTTCATAATAACTACATAGCTTTACACCCCTGTTTCTAGACTTACACATTGGGGGTTGTCTGTAAGCCAAATATCATTGTCAAGTTTTACCAACTATTTATGAGGTGTATGGAAGTTACTGCTCATCTTTGGGTTTTGCTTCCTAAACCCCAAAATTGTTTTCTCCATCTTAAATATGTACCTCTCTGCTGTGGATATTGTTCTATATAAATAAAACACTGATGGCCAGTGACCAGGCAGGAAGTAGGTGGCCAGGCAGGAAGTGGGTGGGACAAGGAGAGAGGAGAATTCTGGGAAGCGGAAGGCTGAGGGGAGAGACACTGCAGCCACCGCCAGGACAAGCAGCATGTAAAGACGCCGGTAAGCCACCAGCTACGTGGCAAGGTATAGATTTATAAAAATGGGTTAATTTAAGATATAAGAACAGTTAGCAAGAAGCCTGCCACGGCCATACAGTTTATAAGTAATATAAGTGTCTGAGTGATTATTTTATAAGTGGATTGTGGGACTGCAGGGCTTGGGGAACCTGGAGAGAAGCCCTCCAGCAACAAATGGCGCCCAACGGCTCGAGTTTCCAACTTAAACCTGAGAATATTTAATAACCAATTCTAAACAGAGCCAAAACCAGGTTCCTGCTTCTTGTCTCATACGGGCAGCTAGACGCTGCAAAACGCAGGTTTGAACACTGGCGGGTTTCTGGCGGGTATGTTTGACCGGCAGTATGGCGGAAATGAGGCGTCTGCCAGCGGCACATTAAGCTGTGTGGTAGATTTAGTCTTTACTAGTATTTTAAAAAAAAAAAAAAAGAGGTTTCTGGGCTACACGCTGCTTTGATAAAAGCTTAGACCCACTATTTCTGAGACTTGATGACTCCCAGAGCTGGCAGAAAACGTACCACTGCCATGTTGGGAAGCTGAAGTGGGCGGAGCCAGCAGCCACTGCGCCTTTTCAGTCTTAGAATGGTGCAGTTTAAAGCAATAGGCTCAAGGTAATATAAAAAATAAGCCACGTAAAGATGGCTACCACACAGAGAATCTGGATTATGTTCTCTTTGATATTCGTAACTGAAGAAAAACATTTGATTACAAAAGCTGTTGAGTTATGCCAAATGTATATTTTAAAGGTACCTTAACTTCAAAATTTGAATTTAAGGATATGTTGCTTTGGAAAAGAGGTTCTGCTTTTGTTTCCACAGAAAGCCAGAGGCTGTGGATTTCTTCCAGATTAAGATACATCAGGTTTCACCAGCCAAGACCCCCTGAAAGGTCTCCGATGACACCATGGCCCAGATGATCCAACATCCAGAGCGGTTTCAAGGCAACTGGTTCACACAATATAGCTTCACGGACTACCCCATAGGCCTAAAATTTTCTTTGTGTTCCCATAAGATACAGCACCCCCCCCCCTCTAGCAGGAAGTAGTAAGAGATGCTACGTCCAAATTCCCAAATATACCAAGCTGGCTTTAGAGGTGGAATTGGCTCACTCCCCCTCTAAACCCAGACATATTGCTTTAAAAAAAAAAATGTTTAAGAGATTCTTGTGTCCCAAATCAGAAGAGCCCTCTGGTGTGGGACAGAGAAAAACCAATATTTTTATTTAAAACAGGTTGATTATAAATGTGATCTCTTTCTAAAAAAGAAAAGGGGATATGATATAGATATATAGGAGGATATGGAGATGATAAGATAAAAGGGTAGTTTAACGAACCTACTTTTAAAGAACAACTTGTTTAAAATGTTTTACATTGGTATAGATTTTAGTTTATGTTTAAAATGTTTTACATTGCTATAAATTTTAGTTTATTGATACAAACTTGAAGTTAATTTTGTTATACTGTATATATATATTCTTGTTTGAGGTATTATGTTTATGTAACTCATTTAAAATTGTAATGGATAATTAAGAAATAGATTAATAATTAGTCATCTATGATAATCATATTTGTAGCCATGTTAGTTAAGTCTTCTAGGTATACATAGATATATTTCAGATAGATAGGTAATCTTCAAACACTTCATAGACCTAGAGAATATGGCATTTAAATAACTTAAAATTCTGTTGACGTGAGACACAATTGCTCCTGGCTGCACCAATTGATCCCGAGAGAATGTTGGGCTTCTAAGACATTTCCATTTGGAAGTTTGTCTTTTTGGCACAAAATGGCCTACTGGGCAAAGAACTGCCCTTGCCTTGATGGCTAACAGTACAGATATAATGCTGTCCTTTCTGGACAAGCGGGACACAAGGAAAGTGACCACTGTACTCTGCCAAGACAGGGTAAGATGGTCTCTCAGAATTCCTGCTTCTAAAAATGGTCTGTCAGATACTCTAGGCCTGAAGCCAATTTAAATGCACCAACAATGCTGAGAAACATTAGGTGACTGTCCAGGCTGCCAGCTGTCTTGGTCTACTTTTGCAAGATTCCTGAAGTTGCTTGCATCCATCTACCATTTCTCAGGTACCATTATGTTCCTTCTCAGGTCTTTGATGTGGTTGAAAACTAGATAGTTGTAATTTCCTCAGTTATGATAAAAGATAAGTTAGATATAAAACCTCAAATTCACAAATATAAGATAGATAGGACATCTTCTTTAATATTGTAACTGTAATTCTTGCTCGATAATTGTTTTGCTATATGTAATTTTACCATGTTAAAGTTAAAACCTTACTTTTTAAAAAAAGAAGAAAAGGGGAAATGCTGTGGATATCGTTCTATATAAATAAAACACTGATGGCCAGTGACCAGGCAGGAAGTAGGTGGCCAGGCAGGAAGTAGGTGGGACAAGGAGAGAGGAGAATTCTGGGAAGCGGAAGGCTGAGGGGAGAGACACTGCAGCCACTGCCAGGACAAGCAGCATGTGAAGACGCCGGTAAGCCACCAGCCATGTGGCAAGGTATAGATTTATAAAAATGGGTTAAAGATAAAAGGACAGTTAGCCAGAAGCCTTCCATGGCCATACAGTTTATAAGTGATATAAGCGTCTGAGTGATTATTTTATAAGTGGATTGTGGGACTGTGGGGCTTGGGGAACCTGGAGAGAAGCCCTCCAGCAACACCTCTCCCCACCCTGTTCTCTTTTCCTTATACCACGTGTTTGTGTTGCTAAATAAATGTTCAGCATCGATGTTATGACCATGAATCTACATCAGTAGCTAAATTTATAAACATGACCACATTCCATAAAGTCCATGTTCTGTCACATTCACTGTGTTTGAAATGCTCCTAGTTTCTCAAATGCTAACAGTTTGAATGTTTATATAAATTCATCAACTGGTTTCTTGCTGACCCACAATCTGGCCACTTAACATAATTATGCACCCATCGTTCCATTGAAGGACCTATTTTCTGTGTTTCACAGTCTGTGGTTATATTGTCTGAGAGAACTCAAACTTTTTTCAATCTGGTCGCACATGTCAGGATATCAGTTCCGTTCTCCCTCTTAGAAATTTCCTTCAACAACCTTCTACTTTCTTACCCCATTTTGCTCTGATTGTAAACTCATTGTTCTTATCTTGGAATCTCTGCTCCATGAAATGGTAGGTTACAAAAATGTTCAATATCCTTTACTCTTTCTGTAGTTTTTATCTTTTACAAAGTATCCTTGCCCCTCCTCTTATCAAATGGAAAATTTTATAACTTTTCTCTTAAAACTTGATTGGTGTGTGACTTGCTCTGTTCAATAGAACATAGTAGAAGAGACATTGTGTCTCTTTTTCTAGGAAGTCTATATACCTGTATGTGTGTCTGTCTGTCTGTTGGATCAATCCATTATCTACCTACTAACCTATGGCTATCTTCTATCTTTCATCTGTCTATCTATCTATCTTCTATCTATCTATCTATCTATCTATCTATCTATCTATCTATCTATCTATCTACCTATCATCTATTTGTGTCTGTCATTTATCATCTGTCTATCTATAATCTATCTATAGTCTCTCTCTCTCTCTAATATTTACCTATCTATATCTACCTGCCTATTATTTATTTATCTATACATATCATCTATCACTGTCTGTCTATCTATCTGTGTAATGATCTTACTCCCCGCAATGACTGGAGGGTGAGTGAACACATGGTTACAGACTAGAGATGGCCTGCTCTGACTGAGGCTCTTCTACACAAGGCAGCTTATAATTGACCCAGAAGTCATCTGCAGGCACATATTACCACCTAAGATGAGCAAACTTGCAAACTGAGTCTTTTTTTAACATGACATCCTACTTTAACTTGACAAATGTTTTGAAGTTATTGTGTAAAATATGGGAAACTGGTTGCAAGAGAATATGCTGGTGGACTGTTTGTGGGAGGAGAAAGGCTAGGTAATGACATCAGGGTAATGACATTGGTCTTCATCAAACTCTGTGGGGAGGGGATTTTGAAGTGGCAGTGGCAGCTTTGGGAGTTTCCTTTTTTCCCCTTTTAAAAAAAGTCATTGTATTTTCAAATTTATTTATTTATTTACTTAAATATTAACTACCAGAATAATAGGGTTCCATGTGGGGTTTTCATATATATTTCATTTTGGTTGATTTTTACCTTCCCCTTCTCAGCTCCCTATTCTTTTCTCTGCCTCTGCTCTCCTCACACAGTACTGTTTTGCCCCCAATATCAGACATACAGAACAATGGAATGTTATCAAATACCCGGAGATAAACCTACATAGTTATGGATACTTAATTTTTGGCAAAGGTGTCAAAAGCATACACTGGAATAAAAAGGACATTCTTTTCAACCAATAGTGCTTGCAAAAATGGATATGTATTTGTGGAAGAAAGATTAAATCTGTATCACTCACTCTGAACAAAATACAATTCCAAATGGATCATAGTTTAATTTAAAACTGGAAACATTCAAGATGGAATGTGGCTCAGAGGTTAAGACTGCTTCTTGTCCTTTCAGAAGACCCAGCTTTTAGTTCCAGCAAGCACATGGGGCACCTCACAACTGCCTGTCACTCTGATTCTAGGGGATTCAATACCTTCCCCTGGTTTCTGTGGTCACCCCAACACACATGCTCATGCACACACTCACACCACCACCACCATCACCACCACCAACAAGAATAAGAATAACAATAACAATAAACCTAGAAACACTGAAACTGTTAAGAGAATACATTCCAGGACACTATCAGTCGTTATCAAGTTTCTGAATGGAACCCCACCAGCAGAGTAAACAGTCCCAACTGACAGGTGTAGTTAAATGCAATTAACAAGCTCCTGGACAGCAAGAGAAACTATCAGCGTCATAAACAGATAGTGAATAGACTAGGAGAAAACCTTTGTCAGCCATACTTCTGACAAGGAGTTGGTATCTAGAATATATAAAGAACTGCACAAATGAAACACCCAAACAATCCCAAACTGCTAAGCAATGTATAGGCTGGTGATCTGAATAGACACATCTACAGTTTCTAAAAGAAGAAATACAAGTGGCCAATAGATATTTTATACATTTTAAAGTAGCCAACATCTTCAGGCACCAGAGAAATGCAAACTAAACTGCTCTGAGATTCCATCTCACCCCAATTAAAATGGTCACCACAGATGACAGTAAACAATATCAAGGTTGGGAGGAAAGAAGAACCTTGGAAATTAGTGTAGACGTATCTCACCTCGGAAGTGTTGCTATTACAGGATTACAGGTCCACATCACCACACCCAGATTTTACCGTCCATGAAGTTAACATGCAAAATCTTCTAAGGGTAAAAATCTCAATTTGGAATTATTTTTAGAATGTTATATCATTTTAATGTGTTGACATCTTATGCATGATAAGGGAATATTTACTTTTATTGGGTATTTTAATTTTATCACTTAATGCCATTATTGATGCATTCATGTATTCATGTACTCATGACAGACAACACACCTGGGTATTATTTAGGGTGAAAAAATAGGACAGTATGAATTTTCAGCCTTCAACGCAAAGGGTCCCTTGCTGTGGGATGCCTTTCTGTACACTGTGAATACATGTTGCTGTGACTGGTTGATAAACAATGGCAAGGCAGGATGGAGCCAGGCGGGAAAATCCAAGAAAGAATGAAAGAGAAAGCAGGGTAAGGAAAGACGCCAGCCTCCCCCAAGGAAGAGCAAGATGCCAGCAGACCGGTAACACCACGGTCATGTGGCAGCTTATAGATTAATAGAAACAGGTTAAGTTGTAAGAGCTAGCTAGCAAGAAGCCTGAGCCAATAGGCCATAGAATTTGCAATTTGTGTTAAGTCTCTATGTAATTATTTTATAAGCAGCTGCGGGACCACAGGGCTGGGTGGGACTGAGAATCTTTGCAGCTACAGTCCCTGAAACTGTTCGTATTACATCACGCATACTCATTCTACAGTATCCTGAGGTTGGACCTTATATTTCTCCTTAAATGGTCCTAGAAAGCACCCAGTTGAGAGTGTTATGAATAATGTTATAAAGGACTGACATGACATAACACTACTTTAACCCTTCCTTCTCTCTTATTTCCTTCTACAACTGACCATGTATTTTATGACTAAGTTTTCAAAATGTTAAGAAAAATAAAATCTTCCAAGAATCAGAGAACTGTTCGGAAGAAGGGACAAAAAGAATGAGATAACTCCTTTCATACTTTCCTCCACCCTTTTCCTTTCAATTAGTTTGTGCTTCATTACTAAAATATATGTATTATGAGTCGTACAAAGTCCTGCTCTTGAAATTCAAAATAATACCTGCTTTTTAATACTTTTTTACTAATTTACATTTAAAGTAAAGCAGGGAGCAGCATGGAACACTGACTTCTAGATATGATTTGGCTCTTGAACTCTTGAACTCACACCCCATGAAGCCCATGCTGCCCTGAGGATTTATGGGTAATTAACTGTTGATGAAGCAGGAAGAGACATTTTCTTCAGTGGTGTAGTCAATTGTTAGATCCCTGTGCCCCTGTAAATAACTCAAGGAAAACTCCAGGGATTGAATACATGCACACATGCATGCATACACACAAAGACAAAGAAGTCCAATGGGGCCTAGCTGAGAAGAGAAATGGATTTAGCAAGAGTGGGAAGGGGTCAAGAAAATCTCATGATGAAAGCCATTATGTATACCTACTATATTCTATTAAAACATTTAAAAAAGAAAACAAAAGGAATTTTATGAACAAATACTTCTATTTCAAATGTTTCCATCCATCCATATGGAGGGATCCTATTCGAGTATCATTCTTACCCCTATCCTCTGATTTGCTCATTTCACAGAGAAGGACATGGGTATCTTATAACATGGCAGTAGGTTTCTCAAAGGGGGCAATCAAAGCGCAAATGTTCTAAACTCTCCAGCAGACTCTGCAAGGCATATATGGTGAAGTGCCTTCAGAAGCTCTGCATAAGCATGTCTGCTGCACTGTGTTCACTATTCAAGTCTCAAAAGCCAGCTCAAGCCCAAAGGCATGGGCAGTAGATTAGACCTTGTGATATGAGGAGCAACACTTTGTCCAGGCATGGCAGGAATCCATAGGGTCCTTCTTGGAGACCACCCACCAATCATGTCATCCTTTCTCCCTTCCCTTTACTTTCAAGTTGTCTGTGCTTCATTACTAAAATATGTTTATTATAAGTAGTACAAAGTAGTCTTGATTTTAAAATCCAAATCGATTCCCCACTTTTAACACACTATTCGCTCAGCTACAGTTATGTAAATATTGAGCTAGTGGCATTTAAGTGTCCCATGCTCATGCTTATTATGCTTAACCTATTTGTTTCTTCTCCTTTTCCTCATTTTCAGTCTTTTCTCAAGGGAATTCCATCTCTTTTAGTACTTGCTTGGCCTTACATCTTGTGTTTATACATCCTGTGTTAAATTTGTTCTTAATAATTGCTTTAGAGTCCATAATATAAACTATTAAATTATTATATATTATAATGAACTTCATAAAAACATTAAAATGGAATAATACTCTCTATGGCCTCACATTTTGAGTCCTTGTTATTTTATATGTTACTACAATATATATCATAAATGCATACTCACTCTTAGTATTTTTGTTTAGATACTAAATTTTTTTAAGTAAGTCACATATTTTTACATGTTGTACATGTATATTTATACATACTGTATTATGTGGTAAAATATCTACATAATAAATAATACTATGTAATATAAAGTAATAATATGTATCACAATATCTAAGGTATATATGTACAATATATGCTGTATATATAATTTATAGTTGTGTGTGTCCCAAGGGCTCTCTGTCAGATCTCTCTTGCCTTACCCACTTTAAGGAACTACTCCTGGGCACTCAGTATAGACTCATGGCATTGATACAATGAGTGTTTAGAGCCTTCATTCTGGAGCTCCTGCAGATTGAAATCTGTTATACACGCCACATGAAGCTATTAAAAGTCATCAAATCTTGCTCCTAAAACTTCCCAGGACTCTGCTTCAACCTTGGCCTGCCGGGTAGGAGAGCAATGGTAAGTAAGCTCTTCCTCTCTGCAAACTTCAGTGAGTCTGAGCTTGCATCCTCTTCTGACCCATCTTTAAAACAATTGTTCCGTAAGCTTTCAGTTTTACTTGTTGTCAGGAGTAGTACGACTGAGGCTAGCTCTTTTCTTTAAAAAAAATCATGCCACCCATGTTCTTAAATGTTTCCGCTTTTCAACTGGATATTGTTATTTTGTTTATGAATTAGAGCACAGCTTCTCATAATCTCAGAGTTAAGAGGCTCTGCTTCTGCTGTTCTTTCCACCCAACTCCTGTATCTGTTACTTCCCATATATGTGTCAAATTTCCTATTAAACTGTACTTCCTCAAACGGCAGATTCTTCCCCTCTCCCTCTTCTCCTCAGACTCCAATCCCCTAGTCTCGGCACCAGGTCTGTAGCATCTCCTCCTACGGCATCAATCTCCAACCGATCTTCTCCTCCATCTCTCTTTCCTCCCACTCATCCGGGTATCCCAGCCTCCGACACCAGCAGCCATTCCCTGGGAAGCACCGGAACACACAGGCCAGGGCAGCAGGAAAACTAGTTGCAGATCTTCTCTTCTCCTCCTCCAGATTGGACGCCCCAATGTCATCCCCAGCTCTGTAGCAGACTCCTTGCTGAGGCTCACCTCCCTGCCTGCTCCCACTTCTAGTGGGTCCCACAGTGGATCCTCCTCAACCTTTCTTCCCCACAACCATCACTATATCCCAGTCCCCAACTCCCACCGGTATTCCCTGGGAATCCACAGGCCCTCCATCCAGGGAAGCAAGTAGCTTAAGTGTTGATTTCCTCTTCTCTTCCCTGTCTCACTCCAAATATGTAGCAGACCACCTGCTGCGGCCTCCCCCTCTCTCTCTGCCCCTATTTCCAGGTCACACAGATCTTCTCCAATCTTCCTCCCCACCTATCCTGTCATCCCAGCCCCCAACTCCAGCAGGCCTTCTCCGGGAACCTGCCAGTCAAGACTAGCAGAGAAGCAGGCAGGCCAGAGAAGCAAGAAAGCAAACTTCAGTTCTGCATCCTCCCCCCTCTTCATAATCCAACTCCCAGTCCCATGCCCAGCCCTGCAGCAGGCTGCTTGCTGTGGTCCCTCCCCCTTCTCTCTCTCCATTCCCAGGAGTCTAAGCAGATCCTGGAGGGAAACTCTGCTTTACTCCCTCGTGTGGACCCTTTCAGCGCCCCCTCCTCATTCCTAAGAGTCAGCTCCCAATACCTAGAAGACATTTTAACCAGAACCCTGAGTGACCACATCTATCAGGATCCCAGAAAAAATTTCCTAACAGCCAACACACAACCACTCCACTCCACTAAGAACCAGAGAGGAAACAGAAACCAAGGAACAAAACACCCACCCAACAAAGACAAGACCAGATATCAGCACCTAGAATTACAACCTTCCCAAACCCAGATATCTAGACACCAGTGTAAACACAGTCACTCACAGCCAGGATATCATATCTGCAATGGATCCCAGCAACCCTACCACAATAGGCACTGAGTGTAGCAACATAGTTGAAAATAGCCTTTACGACAGAGGTCCTTAAAGAGGAAATGAATAAATCCTTTAAAGAAATCTATGAAAACACAAACAGGGGGAAAAAAATGAAGAAAACAGTTCAAGACCTGAAAGTGGAAATAGAATCAGTAAAGGAAACCCACACCGAGGGAAATTCAAAAATTAAAGAATTAGGAACTTGAACAGGAACCTCAGAGGCAAGCCTTCTGAAAAAGACTACAAGAAATGGAAGAGAGAATCTTAGGCATTGAAGATATGATAAAAAGAAATGGATACCTCGGCCAAGGAAAATGTTAAATCTAAAAAAGTCCTGCCATAAAATATCCATGAAACCTGGGGCACTATGAAAAGATGAAATCTAAGAATAATAGGAATAGAAGAAAGAGAAGGAACCCAGGTCAAAGGCTCGGAAAACATTTAAAGGTAGATGGCCAACAGAAAAGGAATTCAATGGTATCTTTGGAGATTCCTTGTTTCATGTCATGTTGGGACTTTTCCTTTTTTAAAAAAATCTTTAATTTTATTATTTTTTATTTTATTTTACTTACATGGGTTTTTTCCCCTGTCTTTTTACCCCAAAGGTCCTTTGCATATATATTATGGCTTCCAGTTTGCCGTTTTTTATGGGAGTCCTGAGTATTTGAACAAGTGCATCTCTATTTCCTGTGCCTTCTCTTGGGCTCTTTTCCTCCTGTTTGTTGTGTCCTATTCTGATGTGTTAGTTATTGTTTTATATTATTATATTTTGTTATTTCATATCATATTTTATTATTATCCCTTAGAAGCATATTTATTTTCTAATGAGATACAGACAGATGGGAGGAAAGTGGGGAAGAGCTGGGAGTAAAAAGGAGAAACCAAATTATGATGTCTTATGTGAGAAAATAAGCCTATTTTCAATAAAAGGACAAAGTGAATGAAAAGTGGGAGACTAAAGAGAAACCACAAATCTTGCTTGTTGAACGCCTGTATTACAATATCAATATCATCGCAAATATCATCGATGTGTGTAGTCAGACACGCTAATAAATCAGAGCAATAAAAAAAGAGCACTTCCTCATGAGAATTTTCCCTTAATCATCTTTTAACTTCTTTCCTAATTATAAACCACTCTTTATGAGATTCTTAGTAGTTGCTATGGTGATAAAAACAATATTCTGTGATTAACAACACCCCACAGACGGCGTGGACAGTTAGAGAAAGGAGTTTTAGGATAGTAATTGTAGACGTTGGCCTTGTTGTTCTTTGGTTGTCTTTCTCAGTGACTGAGAATCCTCGGGGAAGTATCTCTCCGTATGCCTCTACAGAGCTGAGGCACACCTATTCTCCGGGGACTCTGTCCTACTCTACATGTGCCAGCAATCCAAGTTGAGCCAAGCCCACACCTGCCACTAGTAGAGATAATCCTGAGTTCTCCTCAGTTGCAGGGAACAGTGTCTCAATTAAGCTTAATGCAAATGGGGCTATTCTTTCGTTTATATGACTGATAAACCTAAGGGCTGGCCTTCAAGTTTGAAGTTCAAGCATTTTTTTTTTCTAGAATGTGAATCTCCATTTAATTATAAAGTTGGTGGTCTTATGTTAGCCTTCAGGTCTTGTGCTATCTTTCATCCCATGTGAGAGTTTCTATAGGCTCCAGTTTGATTATTGTCAGTAAACAATTGTATCCCTCCATTTGAGGAGATAACTTCTCGTGCTAGATGGAAATGCCCAAGTCACTGTAGTTCATAAACAAAAATCAGATTAGCACAGAGGAAATCTGTCTATGATAATGAGAATGTCCTCATAATTTAAAATGATCGAGTTTGAAGGACACAGCATCAACAGAATGCAGTTTGCATCAACCAGCATCCTTTATATAAAAATCTGAAATCTATCCTACTCCAAAATCCAAAATCACTTGAGTGCCAACATGTCACCATATGTGAACAATTCCACCCCTGACCTGTGTGAGTCTTAAGTAAAAACAGGCATACACTGAAATATCGTGTGAAATTAACCCCAGGCTGTGTGTATTTGGGTCATAAGTGAATTTAATAATGACATGGGTTCTACCCTCCCTCAAGCTATCTTCCTTGGGTATAAGCAAGGATTCTGAAATCTGAGCCAGGGAGACAGCTGAGTAGAGTGCTTGGCATGAAAATGCAAGGACCTGAGTTCAAATCCCCAGAACCCAGTTAAAAGAATTAGATATGGTAGCAGAAATCTGTAATCCTAGTACCCTTAAGGTGGGATAGAAGGTGGGGACTCGCCAGCCTACAAGTGTGGCATCTACAGTAACAGCAAAAAGAGAGACACTGTCTCAAACAAAGGTGAAGGTGAGGACAGATACCTGAGGCTGTCCTCTGTCCTCCATGCACAAGGCATGACCCAGGTGTACCCACACTCATACACATTAATGCAGGCATACACATTGTATACACACACATGCACACACAGTACACACATCATGTACATGCACACATACACACTTCAAAATTAAAAAGGAAATCTGCAACCTAAAGCATTGCAGTGGTTTTTGTTTTCCTATTCTTGTTATTTTTTCCTTGCTTCTCCCCATTCTTGATCGAAATGCATAGGAAGACATCTAGTTGAAAGCATATAAAGGAGACAGGAAAATTCAATAAAATGGCAGTTTATTAGGACGGTATAGGCTAATGAAGAGCCCCTGAGATGGTACACTCACTTCTGAGGCTGGACCAGTTTGTATTAAAGCCATTTAGTGGATGAGAATCTGGCTAAGCCTGATAGACTGTGGGTCGGGGTTCCTACCTCTCCAGGGATCTTCACTTGGTGGGGTGTGATGATAACACCCGCCCCGAGTACAAGAGATTTTCATTTGATGAGTGGTCTGAACATCTATTTAGTGGTTATAAAATATCTACTGCTGAAAGCCACAGAGCATTGATAAACAGATCCTGGACAGCTGAGTTATTGCAATCTACTTAACATGAGGAGAACAAATTATGAGTCAAATGTTCCTGTTTAATAACCTCACTGAGGGCAGAGAGCCGCTCCAGGCTGGCGTTAACCCTGCGTGCACTGAGCCTGGCCATAGTCCCAGAAAGGTAATGCAGTCATTGAAGCGGTTCAGGGGGATTTTCCATTAGGACTAAGGTACACAGAGAGAAAAATTTAAAAGGTCCATCTGGTAAAGGAAATAAACAATTTGTAAAACTGCTATATGGTCCTGGACACACTACCTAGATTCCCTCTGTGACTTGCATTTCATCTTTTTTACATTACACATGTTTAAGCTTATTAAATCTTGTCTTCAGCATAATACTGCATTCTTTTATGGCACCGGGGGAACGGAAGGACTATTTGTCTGTTCTCCATTAGTCGTTTGAACCTAGGTCAATCCTCTCAGCCCAAGGACTATAAATACTTTTGTTGAAAACTGACTCCTTTCCCTGCTTCCAAGGATCATGCTTTTCTTTAACATGCGCAGAAAGGGCTGGCTTCGTCGCCTCATGGGAAACGCATTAGCAATATGTTTCCTGGGCATGTTATTGCAAAAATAGAAATGCATTTCAAATGGTGTTTGTTTCCCAACCTGCTCCCCTACATGCATTTTGGGGTATATATGTAGGGCATATGTTGGAGAGCAAGTCAAGTAATTTCTGATAGGTAGTGAAAACACAATGCAGGTCTTTTCTTATGAACTGAAAAACTTAATTGGGGCCAGGAAGCGAAGTTGGAGGTGAATTTAACCTTCATTGGGATGCCATGTTTCTGCTCCCATTTCACTCCCCAGCACCCCACTGCTAGCCTCCACCCACAACAAGCACCCGCATATACACATGCATGAACCCTCGACCTGTCTGTGGTGCCTTTACTCCCATAGGGCAGTTTTGGTTCTTTATTTGAACCCAATACTGGGGTGCCTACTAGAAACTTCTCTGCAAAATCATCAGCACACATGGAACTGGCAAATAAAAGTATATGAAAATGTGTGTTTTTCAAAACGACCCAGAACTGAATGAAGGCCACACAGCAATTTTTTTCTTCTCTATTGGCATACTCCCAATAGTGTCAAATTGGTTTTCCGGAGCCAAAAATTTCCTTAAGTGAAACGCGCTGTGTTAGAAGGCTTTTAAGACCTCTTCACCTTAAAGTGCAAACCTCAGAATGGGGCCCTAGAAAGCAAAGGCTCGTTTTTTTGGCATGCCACTTAAACCGTGATTAGTGGAGAGCATCAGCATGCTAGAAATAACTGTATTTGCGAGCCTCCTGCTCTGCCGCGCTTGACTGTCGGCCAAGCCCCACATCAATCCCAGAGAATGAAAACTAAGATAATGAGAAAATAGGCTTTTCGTGCCAAGACTCAGGAAAGCGGCTCATTCTCCACATGCTGCCTCTGGGCCACAAGAAACAAGGGGCAGCGACCCTGGCCTGCTGGTCCTGTCTGCAAGACCATGTGCAGTGCCTTCATAGCTGGAACACCCCCACCCCACCCCACCCCGGTTCTGGTTCTTTGGGTCTTAGCGTCCTTGTCCTTAGCAGGACACAAGGGGGCGGGGCTGCTGTGAGCCTTTTCTTACCTTTATAGGGGGTACTCTCAAGCAGCTAGGCTGCTGGGGGCTGGGGAGGGGGGAGGGGCGGGGAGAGGGTCGTGTGTCAGATATCAAGTTCAACTCCTGTTCTGAGTTAGCATGAGGCAGATTTGATTCTTGTCTTTATCTTGAAGTAGGTCTTTGTGCCTGACTTGACAAGCTGCTGTAAAAATGCTTGGAAAGATCTCCTGCTTCCAAGCTGAGTCGGCTTGGGTCTGTTTCTGAGCTGGAAGGGGAATGGACATATCTTCCCCCCCCCCCCCCCCCTCCCACACACTTTTTTTTTTCTTCTCCATAGCCAGCTATAGCCGGCTAGGCATTTACTTACTGGTGCTATTTGTTATGAAGAATCAGCCATAAATCAGCGCTCATTTCCCATTTTCTTCTTATTGATGGGATCGCTGGAGGAAAACAGCTTGTCTTCCAAGCTCTTGGAGCCCTGCAGGACAGAGCGGCTCAGACAATAAAAGTTATTTTGACAGAAAACTGACCAAACACGACAATGGACAGAGGGGGACCGGCAGAGGGAGGGAGAGAGGGTGTACACGCTTGTCTGTTTTTGAACTACGGCTCCCTCTCTTTTTTTTTTCTTTGTTAAATTACTTTTTCATATGAAGGACACAAAGGGAACGGCCCCTACTGGCAGCCAGAAGGCAGAAAACAAACCCTTTGAAATTCCTAATTTGTTTATAGATGGTCCTCCAGGAGCCGGCTGGAAAATAATTTTGTCTGCCAGAGACAGCGAACAGCTAGCTACCCGAGGGTGTTGTGGGGGAAAATGACTCTCCAGTTTGGGTCCTTGAATGTCTTATTGTTCAGCACTCAGCAGTTCTGCTGAAATTACTCATCCGACAGAGAAGAAAAATGAAAAGAAAAATCCCTCCTCTACTCTCCGGCCTGAGTATCTGGAGAGGGTACTCTTTAAAAAAAAAAAAAAAAACAATTTTGATTTGGCTTTCAACTGTGCCGCGATCAGCTTTAGCATCACACAAAGGGCTGTAACTGTTCCCTCCTAATCAGTCTTCTTTCACTGATGCGTTGTGTTTTGTGGATGTTTCTAGATTGGTCACCTTACACAGGTCAGATGGGGGAGGGGGAGCTTTTGCCTTCTCTCTGAGATGTGCTGAGAGAGAATGAGGGGCTCTTCTCTGTAGCTCAGATATCCCGCTACAGAGGCCTCAGTCGAGAAGTCCAGAATGCAGGGACCTGCAGGCTGAGAAAGGTCATCAGCAACACTCAGGGCCCCTGTCTCCAACAGGAGCAGGTTCCGGCAAGACTGAGTCTAGGCTTGGCCCCTTGCGAATTGTTTTCTCTAACTCACAGTGGTGTGAAAATGCTCTCAAAAGTTGACAGAGGTGGACTGCAAGGTTTCAGAGACGTAGGTGGCTGATGTGAAGGAGAGCATTGTCTCTAACCCCTCCATTGGGTAGAGCCTTGATTGTACTGAGCCCTGTGGTGGGAAGGAGGCAGAGTGTCAGGTCTCTCCTGGGATCCCCACTGCCTCTACCATCCCCCCAATCCTTATGCCATTGGAGATGACTCCTTTATGTAACATATCAGCTTTACCTGGGTCTTCCTCAACACGTAGGCTGACTCTTCTATAAAGGCGTAATCAAGACCTTGCTTTTTACTTTCTGAGCTGAGGAGAGTCATGCAAGCCTTCTATCCCACTTCCTGCCACTACACATAGTCCCTGAACTCATGCTGACAACTGCCAGACAGACACACAGCTGTCTGAGATGAGGCAGCTATAGCTCTGGCATCAGGGACCTCTACAGGGCTCCCCCTTGCTACCTGATCATCATCCTCAACTTTCCTACTGTGGTGCCCGACCCCCACCCTCAAACCTCGATTCTCTTTGGACTTTGGCCCCAGCACCTTCTTGTTAATTTGCACTAGATGAGATCATATTCTGCGCTGCAGAGGAAGTAGGAACCATCATCCGAGTCCGTCTCCCAATTTCTCTTTGCATCCACTATTTCCTTCTCAGCATCCTCTTCTCATCGGCATCTTCGCAGAATGTAAATCTCTTCCCCTAAATAAATGTCCTCTCTCTGCTGCTGGGTGCCTCTTCAGAGACCTCCAGCTTCCTTCTCTTGGGTTTTGTTCTTTTCGGGAATCCTTCACAGCTGTGCTTAATTTAAGCTGGCCCCTCTGGCCCCAACCTCCCATTACCCACAGCAGCGCTTCTTCATAGCCAACCCTCCTGAAATAAGAAGTCTATCCATTCTACCATCTGTTTCCACGTTTTCACCTCTCACACTTCGACCCAGAAGAAGCTAGATTTTGCCATCATTACTCTTGTCAATCTACCCCATGGTTCATGTCACTTCTCTCTGTGAATGGCATGCCTTCAAGCCAGAATCCCAAGACTCCTCCTTAACCCCTGTGACTCACGGACATTCCCTTGTCTGTGGGTATTTTTTCCTGACCCTAAGCATCTTTGAAACCCATGCAATGTCCTGTCATGGCCGTTGCTTGCCTGGATTCTCCCACAGGCTGGTGAATCTTCTCTTTAGCTCTTGCATGCCTCTAATCCATTTTCTGCCCCTCAGCCATAAGGATCTTTTAAAAATGGAAGTGAGTCCAAGTCGCTGTTTTGTTTCAAACTCCTCAAAGGCTTTTCATTGTCCAAACAAGGCAAGGCTTTGGACTCCTTTCCTGGACCATGTGATCTGGCCTCCCCTTTTCCATTCTGCTTCATCTTGTATGTTTTTCTGACTCGTATATTCTTGCCAAGGTTAATTTCCTCAGTTTCCCCGAATGGGACATCCTTTTTCTCTTGCAGTCAGTAAGGGATATCTGTCACTATGTGCTCATGTTGGGCACTTTTAGTCCTTTGTGTGCCCAAGTTTCTCTTCCTTCACTCTTTTCCTCACCGTTTTTAAATAATATTTTTATCCTTTGAAAGTCCCATATATTTATACAATGTATGTCAATAAAATCCATCTACTACTACTTCCATCCAATTGCTCCAAGTGCATCCCACCTTGCCACTGTTCCCAACTCCTGTCTTCTTTTATTTGTTTATTCATTGGTGTTTTTATTATTAATAACTCTAACTCAGAGTCCTACTAGTGCTGCCCATATGCATATGGCTACATGGCCATCCACAAGGGCACAAGAATCCTACCAATCTCCTCTTTTCCAAAGTAGAGTGAATTTTCCCCCGACAGCCAGCCACCAGTTGCCAATAGCTCTCCCAATAGCAGTGAATCTAGAACAGTGAGTAAGATTTAGCTATGCTGCAAAGAAGGTAAGGACCCCTAGTGAAATAGGAGCATGATATAGGGGTAACCAGTCTGCTTGTTTGTCTTTACACCATGGGCATGCAGGTGTCCCCAGAAACCAACAGAGGGCATCAAATGCCCCGGAAGTGCAGTTTCAGACAACTGTGAGCTGCCTGATGGAGGTGCTGGCCATCGAATCTGGGTCCTCTGCAGGACCTGTAAGTGCTCGTGAGCACAAGCCACCTCTCCAGGCCAGAAACATTTCATCAAAATTTTATCCATTCATTCTTAAGAATTCAGTGAAGGGAAGATTTGGCATAAGGAAAGAGTGGGATAAAATAATATTTTTAGCCTGGCATAGCATCTATAGAGGGTTCCAAGCTTCTGCCACATTGACTTAATCCAGGAAGCCCACTGCAAGAGGTGACCATATTTTTTTCTAGTAATGGGACTGCATTCAGGTGATGGTAACATGAATGTTGATGTTCAGGCTCTCCTTCAGGGATGGGGAGCAAAGAAAAAGTAGACAAGAAGCACAGAAGTTTATGGTATGCCTGAAATTCAAACAAGGAACATCGTTTTCTTCTTACAGTCTGACTTCAACACTGTAACATATCCAACCTGTGATTTTAAAAAATGGGGAGAACACTCATGGCAAGGGTGCTAAATGCAAATTCATGTGTATTTGGGGGATCTATTTATCTTTGATGCATTTATCTTTGTGTGGATGTGTGCATGAGTGTGTGTGTGTGTGTGTGTGTGTGTGTGTGTGTGTGTGTGATGTGGTTCATATATGTTTGTGCAATTGTGTACATATACATGTGTGGGTATTTGTGTACATGAATGTGTGTGTGTGTGTGTGTTTGTGTGTGTGTGTGTGTGTGTGTGTGTTGTGTGTGTGTGTAGAGGACATGGGTCAACATCAGATGTAGTCATCAACCACTATCCACTTTAATTTTCGAAACAGGATCTTTCACTGAACCTGGAACCCACTGACTGCTATGCTGGCTGGCCAGTGAACTTCAGAGATCTGCATGTCCATGCTTCCTCGGTACTAGGAATACACATATACACCACCATGCTCAGCTTTCAGAATCACCTAAAGGAGCAAAAATAAAGAGTGGCAGCCAATGACTTTCTCTCTGTACAGAGCTAATGAGCACAGGAATAAAAGGCCTAGGGCTAAAAGGCAAAGCTCAATATTTGTGTAAAAGATGGCACGGTGGTCATTAATAAGACTAATAATGCATCATTAATGGGATCAAAGCTAGCAAAGCTTCAGAGAGTTCAATGTGGCTCTTCTGTTACTTTACTTAAATCTGCTTGACGATTGTAAAATACCACTCGGAAATAGTCACACATTAAACCTTATAATAGATCAGATTTAGTCATATCCTGCTTACTGGGTTTTGTCATATGTCACTAACTGCTCAGACCTTTCAGACATCTCTGGATTTAGTCTTTGTATCAAGACAAACTACATGTTATCGTTCC
Source organism: Peromyscus leucopus (assembly GCF_004664715.2). Taxonomy (NCBI): domain Eukaryota; kingdom Metazoa; phylum Chordata; class Mammalia; order Rodentia; family Cricetidae; genus Peromyscus; species Peromyscus leucopus. The sequence continues at coordinate 41,900,732 of NC_051079.1, read as the reverse complement.
CACTTTCCACACGGATGTAGGCAGGGATGAAGTGCAGTCAGGATCACACTTCAGTGACTAGATGGGGAGACAGGAGACTCCTTGGAAGCTGGTAGATCAGTTAGCTCAGAGTATGCAGAAGAGAACAAGAGAGAGATCATGATCTCAAACAAGGCAGGTCAGGACAACAACTGAAGTGGTTCTGACCTAAACTCACATATTGTGGTAAGCATCCCCACACCCCCACACCCCCACACACATCATGCTCAGAGCATATAATGCCACCCACCTGAGACTTCTGGAACAGTTCTGAAATTGTGCAGGGGGCCAGGGAATGGTCTGAAATCATTGGGCGTTGGGGAAAATAATGCAGAAATTTCGTCTAGAAATGGCCTTGATTGTCTCAAATCTGTGCAGTCTTTGGAAGATGAGAGGCTAATATAAACCTTCATTGAAGGGGTCTGCAGGAGGCCCAGGCGGCAGGGAGGGCAAGGGACCAGATGGCTCAGTTAATGCCATGGTGAGAAGTGCCACGGAGCCTTTAATAATCCTACAGCCAGGATTCCATTGGGTGTCTTACCGCCCCGAGCACAAGTCTAGGTCAGCACCCAGGGCAGGCAAAGCCCCGGGCTGTAACCCTGCCTTAAGGTAAAGGCTGAGTAGAAGTTCACTCTACAGAGAGGGGGGAAGTCAGGGAAGAAAGGGGTGTGTGCACACTAGAAAAGAGCATACGAGGAAAGGGGAAACGAGAGAGTAAGGGGGCTCCAATGGTGACTGTGGACAAGAAGTGCAAGCATACTGTGTGTGCTCTGAGACCAATCCACACACTTCCAGAGAACATTCTAGGAGATGTAAGGAAGCAGACAGTTCCTCCAATATGACTGTTTTGTTTGCTGCCTTCATTTGAATTACTACCTTTATATGTAGACTAAATATATTTGCATTCTAAATAATACATGAAAATGTCAAAATGTAGTAAAAGTCAACACTCAACTTGTATTGGCTATGCAGCTGGGGCTCTCTCACATTCCTCCAGCACCCACGGGCACCTTTCCTAACCATTAGAAACTCTGGTCTGGGCCAGAGAGATGGCTCAGATGTTAAAGGAGCTTGCTGCCAAGGCTAAAGACCTCAGTTCGATCCTGGGACCCCACATGGTAGAAGAAGAGGATCAACCTCTACATACATGTCATGGCATGTGTGGCATGTGCCAATGCCCCTGCTCCATCACATAAATATAAATTTTGAAAAAAATCTCATCTGACCCTAACCTTACAGGAACGGTTTCAGGTAAAGCTTTGTATCTGAAATTCACATTCTAAACCAACAGAGGCTGCTTTGAGGATCGAGTTGTCCTGCCCTCTGACCCTGAAATATTTAAGATGATCTCTGAAAAAGTTGCAGCTCAGTCAATGTGAATAAATTCAGCACTGATTGTTTTCAGCTGAAAATGCCACGGAATCTCAAGGAGAAAGGCAGCAGCGTGGAATGGCAAAGCTTTGGAGGGTATCTCAGTGGACTGGGATGCTGGCTGGGCCATTTCATTAAGCCTTGGTTTCTCCATCTGTCCCAATCACACTGACTTCTCAGGGCCCCACACACAGTAAAATTAGTGGATGTGTGCATGTGGTATGAAACAAGTGCACATCAGGTGCCACCTAAGAGCAAAACAATAAACAAACAAATAAATAAAAACAACAACAAATCTTTTACCAGTACAATTTGTTAAATTAATGGAGAAGCAATTGTGAGACTATGATATAACATAAATGAGGCAATTCATGTGTATTTATGTATGTATTTCACACATTAGTCAGTAGACCCACGCAGATAATATACAATGATGAATAAATAAGCACATGGATGCACACACGCACACAACAACAACAACAACAATTGCTATTAAGGATCTATGAGTTGCTGTGAAGGAACTCTGGGTTCACTTGTACATCCCCACAAGATGTTGAAATCTGGGCTCCCAGTATTCACAGTATGACCTCATCTGAAATAAGACTGTTATGGACTAAGTTAAGTGAGGTCATAATGGAGAATGGTTGGTCCCTAACCAAGAATGGCTTTGTTCTTGGAGGTAGTCCCCACAGTAACAGATACTAAGAGAGCATATGAAGATGGAGGAATGGATTAGGGCCAGGGATAAGTTGGGAATTGTCGATAGAGTTCAAGAGAGAAGGATTGAATACATTTCTCTCATAACCCTTGGAAGGAACCAGCATCACTGAAACCTGGATTCTAGCCACAGGTGATGTTATCCACGCAAGACTGACTTTGGTTCTAGGAGATGGATTAAAGGTCAAGATGACATATTGGGGGTTTTCAGAAATAATCCAAAAGCTTTATTGCACATTATTATCACATCATCCTAAGCACTTTATCCCACTTAATCGCCCCAACAATCTTACATTGCTGCTGACATTTAGTTCTATTTATTTAATGTATTATTATATGTGTGTGTGGGGGGGGGTTAGAGAGTGCACATGCCATGGTGCGATTGTATAGAGGCCCCCTGTGTGAAGCTGATTTTCTCACATGATCAGTGCTGTGATGTTGTTAACAGTGGGGTCCAGGGATTGAAACCAGTTCACCAGATTTGCACGGTTGGGTAACAAGCGCCTTTACTACCTTTGCCAAATCTCTGGCCTGCCTAGGTATGACTATTATTCTTATTTTCCACTTTAGAATGCTGAACCACACAAAAGAAAATTTAGTAACAGGTCTCAAGTTATACTGTTGGTAGTTGATGAAATTGGCTTCTAAGCTGGGTGTCCATCTCCACATGACCTTTGCTCCACTACTGGAGCCCCCCTGAAACTTAGCACTTGTCTCTGAGAATTAATTCAGTATTTGGACATGGCTGCAGACTAAATCATAGTCCCTGAACTCAAGTAAAACAGCAGTTGTGAAATAAATAAATAAAGCATAAATAAATGGCACTATTTATGTGTATTCGTGTGTTACGGCATACGTTAGTCAGTAGACCCTTGCAGATACTACACAATGATGAATAAGCAGGAACACAGATGCACATTTTAATACATTATACATATAATGACTAAAAATTCTTGCTTTACACAAGTTGACCAAATATGAACTCAGCATAGTGTAGTAGCAAAGCTGGTCTAATTACAAAATTAGCATATGTGCATGCAAATTCTTGAGATAGCATTTCTATTAAATTGGGGGAAGCCCTCTTACAGTAGTCTCATGGGAGAGATAGTGAGAGTTCAAAGCATCTTTTTCAACCATCCGAGGCTCAGAGTAAAGGCCCTGTCACAAAAGGTGGTATAGCGGAAAACATGAAGCACGTTTCATAGACATTTTGTGTGTTCTGGAAACCTTCAGAAGAATGTAAAAGCTAAAGACAGTTAAATACACGTCTATGTCTAAATCCTTGCTGAATGAATTTATAGCAAAAAGGGGGACTAATGGTAATCAATTGGGGAAACAAGCTGATAGAGTTCTTGTTTTCTTTTAAATTTTTTTTACATCTTCTTGATGCCCCCCCATTTTTTCCATTCTTCTGTGACTTTTTCCCTTTGGAGATAAACGTCTTTTCCTTAGTGTGTAGGGGGCACCTCTTCCCTGTGGTCACATGACTGGCTTCGGAGGAGGTCTGAACATCCTTCCAGGTCCTCCAGTGTTGATATAAGGTCCTGCCATCCCTGATTGCTCACATGCCAAGGTGTCACATTATGGGGCAATGTCTCCTGAAGTCACCAATAGGAAGTGTGAGGAAATGGATTGTCATCAAGGAATACTGTAAAAAGAGGAGCCTAAAATGCTCACTTCCCCAGGAGGTGCGGATGCACCTCTCAGGAGGCAGATGACCCTTTGGGACTTTCAGATTTACAATGAGGAAGGGTCAACTTTGGCTTAGAGTTGCTTCACTCACCTTGTGAGTGTGTATAAATGAAAACCACCACAGGCCCCTGTGAGGATTATACACCTCGGGTAAAGAAGGTGGCGTCATTGAATGGGGATGTTCACCCAAGAGACTCATGTGTCACCAGCTGATGGCATGACAGACAGATAACTGGCTGGGGAGGAAGGTAGCCTCCTCAGTGGGTTAATCCATTGTCAAGTTTGTAGCTGAATGGGCTTCAGGGATGGATCCTAGTTGGAAGAAGTAAGTTCCTGGAGGCAAATCTTGGGGTATCATCCCCCTGGCCCCTTCCTGTCTCTGCCTCTGCTTCTTGCCTGCTATGAGGTGCACAGTCTGCTTTCACATTTCTGCCAGGAAATCTGTGTGAGAGCCAAAATCTGTGAAAGTGTGAGTCTAAACCAATCTTTCCTCCCTTACATTGTTTATTGGAGGTATTTCATCACAGTGGCAAAAACACCACTTAACACAAGGGATTTTGGGGGGATAGCTGATCTTATAAATTCCTCCTGCAAGCTCAGGTTGGAGAGGAAATTGGAAAAGGGAAGGTACAAGTTGGATCTCTCTATTTGGAGGTATCTAGAACAGTGCTTCTCAACCTGTGAGTCATGACCCTTAGGGGACAGAACAACCTTTTCCCCAGGGTTGCATATTAGCTAACCTACACATCAGATATTTACATTATGATTCGTAACAGTAGCAAAGTCATAGCCATGAAATAGCAAGAAAAATAATTTTATGGTTGGGGTCATCACAACATGAGGAACTGTATTAAAGGGTCACAGCATTAGGAAGGTTGAGAACCACTGCTCTAGAAGGACTGAAGCTAGGCCTTGAGTTGGTCAAGTTATGAAGAATAAAAAGAAAAGCATATGTAACGTTATGCTCTAGACAATAAAGTTTCTATTTTTGTCCACATGAGTACAATGTGGTGACGAAATCTGTTGCTGCCAGACTAAATCCAGTGTTTCATTTGAGCCTGGTTTTTTGTTCATAGAAGTGTACAGTTCACTTCCTGAGAGCTGAGATTAAACAGAAGAAGAATATCATCTCTCGATTGTCCTAGAACATTCTATCTCTCTACTTGTGAAAGAGAATTCTAACAGCTACCATCGACTTAGTAGAGCTTGGGGGAGGCAGTTGCCTGTGTTCCTTCCTCATAGCCACCTCATGTTCCCTACAGCTACCTCATAACCTCCCATTTCCTCTTCATGCTTTATCTTCCAACAGCCTCGTGTCCCACCGTCTGTTCTGTGTACAGCAGTCCATGAACATGGGCTGTCCTCACTCTCCTCAGGACTCCCGAGTTGATTAAAACCGAATGTCTAAAGATGAAAATAAGTAAGGAGAGGTCTGCTCGGCTCAGCTGGTAAAGGTACTTGCTACCAGTCTGCCCTCCACACACATACACGCTGTGGCATGTGTGGGATCATACACACACAACAACACACGGTATCTCTCACTCTCTCATAAATAAACAGATGTTAAGAAGGAAACAGTAATACCGCCTAGTCATCTTTTTTTTTTTCCTCACGAGTAAGTTGTTTTCAGGTCACCTATTTTTGTTTGCCACGTTTTACAAGAACATCTTCCTTACATAATTAACGAGTGCTGTGCCCTTTGATGAGCCCGATGGGAGCTCTAACTTGAATCTGAAATTTTTTGCTAGCATCAAATTCTGCTCTTACAGTTTTCTCCTCTGCTTGCTCCTCAAGTGAACATCATTCCTACATCACATAGAACTTCTTCAGCTCTAGAATGAACCACTCTCACAAATGATTTTTTTTTTCTGAGTTGCTTCTGGTGATAGCCTTTGGTTGAACTCTCTCTGCTGCTCCACAGGATCTTTGCTTTTGAGATATATAGAGTGTAGTGTACCCACTTATTAGTTCTTAGAGCAGAGCTGAAAGTCCATTTCTATTGTCTGCCAGAAGGAGGTGTCTCCCCACTCTGGGGAGTTCGCAAGGTTCCTTTCCTGCATGGTCCCATTGATTTCACCTGCACACAGAGTGTGAAGTTATGGATTTTGTAGTGTTTCTGCCTTTGGTCTCCCCTGACAGTGCTTTATAAATCACTAGCTGTCAAAAAGACTTCAAGTGTGGAGATCAAAACGACTGTGTCTCTTACAACAGAAAATGCATCTAACCAAAAGCAACTGACTCCCCAGTTTTGTCAGGAGGAGAACAACACTTGTGATAAATCAAAATAATTATGTAATTGATTTTTCCCCCTCTAACATTAAAACCAATGATCTGTTTTAGTCATGGAATTTCATCCCACCTGGAACAGTCGATGGTATTTATTGAGTAATACCACATGATGCAGGTGATTTGCTAATTTGATCCTCACAGCTATATGAAGTGGCAAAGAATATTACATCCATTCTGCCAGGGGAGCTCTTGGGGCAAATAAAAGTTAAAGCCCCTCTCCAAGTTCTTAGAGCAGGTGAAAGATTAGGTTCGAACCCAGGCAGGCTGGTCCCACTGCTCTGCATTCCATTGCAAACACTGAAACTCGGCTAACTGCTTTTCAGAAGTTGTGGGGCAGATTTCAGCCATTGCAGGGTCCTTTCCAAGTTTAGATGCTCTCTGATGCTGTTTCAGCTCATCCTTGATTTCTGATGCATCCTCTCTAGCTCTGTGAAACGTTTTTCAGTTGAGTTGTGTTCTCGTTTGCTTTCTGTCGCTGTGATAAACATCATGACCAAAAGCAGCTCCAGAAGGAAAGGATTTATTTAGTATATACGTATTGATCACACAGTCCATCATGAAGGGAAGGCAAGACAGGAACTCAAGCAGAACAGGAATCTGGAGGCAGGAACTGAGCAGAAACCATAGGGAAATGAAGCTTACTGGCTTGGTCCTCGTGGCTTCCCCAGCCTACTTTTTTATACCACCCAGGACTACCTGCCTAGTAGTAACACCATCCAGAGTGACCCTGGGCCCTCTTTTAGCAACCATCAATCAAGAAAATAACCCACATACATGCCCACAGGCCAGTCTCATGGAGTCAATTCAACTGAGGTTCAGTCTTCCCAGGTGACTACAATTTGTGTCAAGTAGACAAAAACTAACCCTCACAAGGTGACTTGAAATTAAATTCTATATACATCCTTCAGAGAAGTTCAGACAACAATATACTTTAAGTAAGCACACTTTTAGAATTTTGTTTCTAACTCATTAAAAAAATTAGTTTTGATCTAAATGTAGCTCTTTCTGCACAGATTGTGGATAGCCTGATTTACACATTTCATCTACCTTTACTCTTACAATCAAGTGCAGTTGCTTAAGCAAAGGGGCTCCAATTTCCACAAGGAATAAAAGAGGCAGAACCAGCCACAGGAAACCAACCCACATCCAAATGAAAGCTCTACTCTAGCAAGATGTTAAGTTCAAAAGATTGGACATTTAATGTTTCAAAATATAACGTTTATTCTTCAAAACTGTATATTTATCAGCATTTTAAAACAAGGTAAGGACTGGAGAGATGGCTCAGTGGTTAAGAGCACTGATTGCTCTTCTAGAAGTTCTGAGTTCAATTCCCAGCAACCACATGGTAGCTCACAGCCATCTATAATGAGATTCGATGCCCTCTTCTGGCCTGCAGGCATACATGAAAACAGAATACTGTATACAGAACAAATAAATCTTTAACCAAGATAAATAGTATGTTAGCTATAAAAAAGTACATATTTAAGCATACTTTTCCTGTTTCAAGTCTAATTATTAGAGATCAAAGAAAATGTTAAGCCATAAGATTAAGATGAAAAATGCACAAGAAAGGACAGTAAAAACAATACATGTTTATGGTCTTATGGTTGGGGTTAAGCAAAGATCCTTTAGAAAAAACCACACAGTGAGGCAAGAAAACCACCAAGGAAAAGTCCTTGGACTTGAGGTGAGGCACCGGTAAGAGCAGCTACTGGCTGTGGTAGTTAAGGTGGCAGCTTGCCTGGGCTGTGGGATGGATGCCCAGCTGTTTCCAAGTGAGTCTGAGACAGGGACTCCGGAAAAGCTTGACACTTGAGCTGGTGACCGGGGTAAAGCAGCAGACCCTCTCCAGTTTGAAGAGCTTCACCCACCTGGCTATGGTTCCAAACAGAACTTAAGCGGGGAGGAAGGTCCAGTTCGCCTCTGCTGAGTGCTTGAGTTGAGGCCTTGGTCCTCTGGTCTTGTGCTGACACTCCAGTTGATGCTCTTGCCCCTTGTCCCTTTACACTTGCACTGGAATGTGAACCACTAGCTTCCCCGAGTCTCCAACATGATCACAGGACATCTGAGCTTCCACAGAAATACGAAAGAATACCTTAAAACAAATACCATTTTGTGCTTGGGTGAGCACACATAGGCCTTATAGGTTCTCATTTTTTAAAGAACCCAGATACTCCAACAAACCATACCCAAAGGGAAATCACATGAGATGTGGCAAGCATTTCGAGACAAAGTCAACTTCTACCCTTCAAACATCTGCCTGGCAATGATGATAGAATCAATGAAAGAAAGGACACAATGATTGGACCCATAGCCTTGCCTGCTTTTATCACCTTTAGCTGACCAAAGAAACAGAACCTGTAGGGTTTGAGCCAGTGAATTGAATACTATGAGGTAAATACTGAAAGTATATCTCTAGTTCCTTTTGTGTGAGAATCACATATGTGTAAAAATAAATAGACTGAAACAAATGTGTGTGTGCGTAGATTTGTATATATAATTTCAGCAATATCTTTAAAAAGGTTTTAAGATTGATTCTTTTCAATTACATGTGTGCATGTGTATCTGTGTGTGTGTGTATATACATGCATGAGAGCTCAGGTGCCCTCAGAAGCCAATAACAGACACTGGATTCTGGAGTCCTAAGTTTTCTCTGGTCTTGCCGGGCCCCATTTAGATAGTTATGAGCTGTCCAGAATGGAAGCTGGGAACTTAATTTAGGTCCTCTGCAAGAGCAGCGCATGCACATTTAACATGAAGACACCTTTCTAGCCCATTAAAAATAATTTTTCACCTGCCCTTTCTTTGGCTTCCCTGTATGCACATGCACCTGCCCACTCCTGTGGATATGCACAATAGAGTCAAACAGAACTACAACCAAAGATCTACTAGCAATTTCTACAAACTAGGAGAATAATTAAGACTTTCAGTTTAGGCCAGGGGGATCATGTGTAAACATGTACCCGTGTGTCTAATAGTGGAGACAGTAGATGTAAATTAAATTGAAAAAGATTCAATGAGAAATCCAATGCTTTAGAAGTTATGATGTCAACAAGAATGTAGCTTTTAAAACATTCTTGCTGCCCGGCTGCACCACAACAGCGAGTCACTGGGGCAAATCACATCATGTCATTATGTCATGGATCATAATGGAGCACAGGGGCTGAATGAGATGCAGGACTCGTGGCTAATCTCCCCACCAGACTGCAGGCTTGAGAAGTTTTCTGATGGGGATCATGGGGAAGAGATTGAGAGCTGCACTTAGTGATTAAACGAAAGTGAACCCCATAGGTGAAATTATTTCAACAGTAACCTGCCTCATAGCCAAAGTTTTGATGATTAATAAAATGAGCAGGGCAGGTTGGAAATCTGCAGGCCACCGCAGGTCACTAAGTAGAGGGCCAGTCAGTGTGCAGCGGACTGCCTGTGGTTTAGCTGCCGGACCCGGTGTTCATGAGGGTGTGTAGCAGAGGTCATTGCAAAGGAAATTGTTCTTTTTCACCTTATAAAACTGGAAAAGTATGTGTTTTTCATTTTCTGTTCTCTTTTAAAACTTAAGAAATGCATCCAAGGGCATGCCTCCTACTTAATATTCATGAAACAGTGGGTTTTTTTTAAGAAGGATAAATAAGGGTGTACAAGTCCATATACCAAAAAACATTCATCAGCAGATTGCCGTAACCATCCAGCTTCAGGGATTTTGTTTTGGTTCTTTTTTTTCTGAATATAAAGTTAATACACCCTTGTTGCAGAAAATTTGAAACATATCAAAAAACATATGGAAGGAAAGAAACAACCATATGTCTACTTTCAGTAACTATTGCTCATATTATGTGTATTTTCTTTCCATTGTCTTCCATAAAGCTGTAATGTAGACACACTATTTCATTACTACTTATTTATACTAATGATGTGAATTTTGTCATTAAAATTAAACGTAATTATTTTAATGACATCATTCCATGTCACCACGTTGTCCAACCGTAATGCATAGCACATAGAACATCACTCACAGAACAAAATGCAGAGAACCTAACACATAGAACAATCATAAAACATAGCACATACGTCACTCACAGAACATAATATGTAAGGTCATAGGATAGACACTAAGTTTTCACCCTTATTTAGTTCTGTGATGGAGTAAGGATCATCATAGATATTTCTTGTGATTTTTTTCATGGTTTATAAGAAAGAATTACTTATTAATAAACTTGCTTTTTTGATAATTTAACATATATACATATTGCATATTGACCTCTCTCATCTCCACCAAGTCCCATGTTCCTGCTACTCTACTTACCTTCTTCCCTACAAATCTCTCTCATGTCCATGTCTGTCCATTTTGTTTTGTGGCTTATAGAGTTTAACTAGAGCCATGTGTGCAAGGAATCTATCTTGCTTAAAAAAATAATAGAAAGAGCTTTCCTATTGGTATATGCAATATTCTCCAAGGTGGAAGCCAAGCATGGGAAAATTTTGTGACCCTATCTCTTAGTTTAACTGAATGCCTCACCCGTGAAATGTATCAGATTCCACATACTGAAGTCCACAGAAACTGTTCCTGCTTTCTTCATTCCCCTACCACGTGAGGCACCAAGCTGACTTGAAGTTCTTCGTGAAATCTCGTGGACCTGTGGAAACTGGGGTCAGAGAGCCCTCACTTTAGGCATTGAAACTATTTTTTAAGGCTGAGTAACTCATCCCATAGGTACTTCCCAAAGCTAGATAAATGATACCTTGGAAAACATAAAGGTGTCTGTCACTTGATTTCAACTGCAAGGTGTGATGTCAGCATGCTGGCCCGTCCCCCGCTTGGATCACAAACAATGATAGACTTTGCCTTTCATTGGACATGGCAGCTGAATCAACTGTGCCCGTGTCTGACTCGGCACAACTGTCACTCTCCCCACTGAATAATATAGGACCCGCCTTTGCCAAGTCCTCTGCTAACACGCCAGATGGGGGAGAACTTGCCACCGACGGTATCCAATATGTAAGCTGGAGTTTGTCTCTGATCGGAAAGAAAAAATTTCTTATCTTTGTGTTCAAGAATGGAAAGAGCCACGAGGATAATGTGGGGGTGATGGTTGTAGGAGGGAACAAAGAAAAAGAACGTGGAGGACGGCAGAGCGGTCTATGTGTGCAACCCTGAGCAAGATGCACTGAAAACAAATATTTGTTTGTTTTCTGCTTTGTTTTTTTTTTTTAAGTAACTTTTATTTTATGTTCATTGGTGTTTTGCCTGCATGTATGTCTGTGTGAGGAGGGTGTAGGGTCCTCTAGAACTGGTTACAGACAGTTGTGAGCTGCCATGTGGGTGCTGGGAATTGTACTAGGGTCCCTAGAAGAGTAGTCAGTGCTCTTAACTGTTGAGCCATCTCTCTAGCCCCTGTTTGTTTGGTTTTTTTTGAGACAGGGTTTCTCTGGGTAGCCCTCATTGCCCTAGAACTTGCTCTGTAGACCAGGGTAGCCTTGAACTCAGAGATCTACCTGCCTCTGCCTCCCAAGTGCTGGGATTAAAGGCATGCACACTACCATCACCTGGCTCAAAAATTCACATTTTATAAAAGCTCTGTATGCTCTAGAAAGTATTTCTCATCTTTGCAAAATTGTGGGAGTCTTAACACCCTTTGGTGAGTGAGCTTTCCAAGGATATGCCAACGAGTGGGTCAGGAAGAAACTGAAACACTGTAGGTGAGGGAATTAACCTGATCAGAGCACAAACATTTTAAGATGCAAATGTGCACAGGTAAGCACTGTACTTCTTTCCACCTCTCTGTGTTTAAACCTGAAAATAGAGTTGTCTATTTTTACATACTGTATTTACTCTGTGGTGGTAATGATTGGAGTAACAGTGATGAGATTATGGTATCATGTAATAATGAAATGCTCATATCCATTATTTTTTTGGGGGGGAATATAGACACACATACAGTGTGTGGTGGGGAGCAGCTGGACTGATAAGCATGGTGTCCATATGCTAGGAAGGAAAGCAAGACTCTTGTAACACAAATTGCTAAATGGTCTTTTAATAAAAAATCCCGGGGCCAGATATTGGGCTAAATGCTGTAAGATCAGAGAGATAAAGGAACAAGCTATCCCTTACCTCTAGAACTCCTCAGCATGAAAGAGCCTCTAGATAAAAGACTTCAGTTTCTGTCTCCTCATGCCTTATATACCTTTCTCCACCCACCATACCACTTCCTTCTTAGTGCTGGGACTAAAGGCATGTGACTTCCCAAGCAAAGTCATGAGATCTCATTTGCTGGGATTAAAGGTATGTGATTCCCAAGTACTGGGATTAAAGGTGTGTGCCACCACTGCCTGGCTTTGTTTCTCTCCTAGACTGAATCAATGTCATGAAGTCCAGGATGGCTTTGAACTCACAGGCATCCAGACAGATCTCTGCCTCCCGAGTGCTAGGATTAAAAGAGTGTGCCACCACTGCCTGACCTCTATGTTAAATCTAGTGGCTTGTTCTGTCCTCTGATCTTCAGGCAAAGTTTATTAGGGTACACAAAACATCACCAGAGACTCTGATACAATTCATATCCAGTATTTCACAACCAATAAGAAGGACTTATGCTTTTCATTTCATGATTTTTTTGCCACACTCATGCAAAATCTTAATTCTAACATTAACAGTTGTATTTGGAAGTGTCCCAAAAGGCTCTGAAAGGGTGAGGCTTTCCTGAGCAGGGATTAAAGTGGTGAGGAACAGAAATGGCCCACTCAGCTATAGAAGTTTCAAGCTGACACTTTGAAGGTTGTCAGTTAGTGGAATAAACAATTCTAAAATGGCTACAGGAAGAAGCTTGCGAGTGTTGTTTTCTTTTTGACTATTGTACTGTTTTGACTCTGACAGCACTTCCCAGTTAGTGTGCTTTTAGATAAGGGCAAAAATCAATGGCAGCGTCACTTAATGTCAGAGCGTCAGCTTGGGGTAGAAAGCAGCAGGGGCATTGGAGACGAAGGGCCCGGGTTTGGGATTTCACTCATCCTGAGTAGGCCAGCCGAGAGGGAAGTTGTGAAGATGAACGGCTGACGTAGTAGGAATACATTCAAGACAGAGTAGGACCAGTGCACAAGACTCTGTTTTTATAAATTGCTCTTTCATGTCTTTAAGGTGCTCAGTATTGGTCCCGGGACCTCATGCATGGTGCACCAGCTCCACCATTGACCTGCAAGCCAGTGCAAAGATGTTGTGTGCTATTTGATTGTTTTCTTGTCTTTCTTTGATTTCTTTGTTGGTTGAGACAGGGTCTCATGGTGTATTTCTGGCTAGTCATTCTCTACATAGACCAGACTGGTGTTGAACTCTCAATCCTCCTGCCTTAGCCTTCTGAATGCTGGGGTCATAGGTACATGCCGCCACACTCACTCCAGTGACACTATTTTCAAATGATCTTTCTGTGCAGATGTGTGTGATTTAGGCCTGTGTGTTTTGTGATATATAGATATGAACACATGTATGTGGAATATTTATACTCTATAACAAAATGTTTCCACAGTCAGAGCTATGAACTGCTGGACTAAAGTGATCTCATAAAGCATCTTTCATGTCTCTATAATATTTGACTATGTGCGTAGAATTAACATTTGCACATGAACTAAAATAAATTATGGATAATTTCCTGAGGCCTTTCTCCTCTGTCAAGCTTCTGCTGAGATGGGCATAAGGATTATAGGTAATAAATATGTCTGCATTTGAGAGTGTTCACAGTGTGGCCACACACAGGACCTTTGAGTATGTCCTGCATATACTAGGGTCATCTTGGGATACCCAAACAGCCCTTTTCTACTCCATGTCACAAGAGGTCTCATAATTTATTGTCATATTTTACTAGTAGTTTTTCCTCATCAGAGCAAGGGCTGTCAGATTTCTCTTGGTTCACAGTACAGCCTACACTTCATCCCTGGCCTGGAGGCACCAAGAAATCAATAACAGTGAATGGGAGGCTCCCCAGATCTGATGCAGATGCTGAGTGTGAAGGGCTCCTGGGGAGCTGAATCCCTCTTCCCAGCTGACTTGCTATAGAAGTCCAGCTTTTCAATGACGACAGCAGCGGAAATAACATGAGTGGCAGAGATGTGGTACATTCTGCTCAAGGGCAGAACACAAAATCCATCTGTCTCGTCTCTGGTTGTGAAGTTCCAGGTTACTTTGCTGAGTATAAAAATCTCTTCATATATTTTCCATGAAGAAAGAAGGGGAGAGCGCGGCCGGGCGGTGGTGGCGCACGCCTTTAATCCCAGCACTTGGGAGGCAGAGGCAGGCGGATCTCTATGAGTTCGAGGCCAGCCTGGTCTCCAAAGCAAGTCCAGGAAAGGAGCAAAGCAACACAGAGAAACCCTGTCTCGAAAAACAAAAACAAACAAACAAAAAAAAAAACACCAAAAAAAAAAAAAAAAAAAAGGCGGGGGGGGGGGGGGGGGGGGGGAGAGCGCTTTACTATCTGAGCATAACCCTGGGATGAGGAACTTTAAAGGGATCCATACAAAGAGTGTGTTAAAAGTATGAGGAATGCACAGAGTTGTATATTTAGGGAAAAATGGCCACAAAAAGGAGAGGGAGGAGTCAGCAAAAGGGTCTCATATTTGTACCAGTAAAATATAAACACATGTGACTTTCTTATGAACAGCATCATGCTGGATTTGTAGAGTGCAACTTTCCAGAATTTAAAATGTAATAATCCATAGAGAAAAACTGTTCCTCTTACAATCAAGCCCTGGTGTGTGTGTGTGTGTGTGTGTGTGTGTGTGTGTGTTGGTGTGTGTCAGGATTAAAGGCAAATAGATATAAACAGAAAAGCTTGCTCTCATCGCATTTTTTGAAATGAAACCAATTTTCTTTTAAATATTAACAAAAACTGCCCTGCCTGTGTACCACCTGCATTATCCCAATAATTTATAATTAGAACTCAACAGTACATATTGATTTCCAATTGACGGATATCAGCTGTGCCTTAATAGACCAGCAGACCTTCAGAAATCTATCCAGGGAGACCTTTAGAGTACAAGACATGAGTTAAACATATTTTATTTAACACCAGCTGAAATTTGCATTTCATTTCTCTGGCTTTGGCGAAGTCACTCTCAATGATGGAGCTTAGCCTTTACATTTCAGAGTCATTCCGTTTCAATTTGGGCACACTCCTGTATAATTCTCAGCCTTTGTTCCACCAAATAGAGACTCCTGACATTCAGCATGTGGAATAACATGTCAAAAATATGGGATGCTTAAATTCACGGTTTGTGGATTTAGTAAAGATGTGAAATAAAGCCTTCGATGCGTGTAAAAATCACAGTAAAATGTAAGAGGAACCTAATTGTAAAATGTAAATGAGGTCTAATTGTTTACCATGCTCTTGTAACTGGAACCCTGCTGGCTAATATGCCATAGCATCCCTCAGGACCAGGATGCCACATTCAGCAGTCAGGGGAGGCTGAGCTCCCATGCAGGCTATCATTGTTTATGAGCAGATGAGTGGAGAGCTCCTTGCAGGAACAAGAGGGGCTGTTTTATGTGGTTGGCAGCATGCTCAAGACATGGCCACTCTGAAAATGCATACTGAAGATGCCAGGTTTATAGAGAGGAAGCAAAGAGTTAGTGTCCTTAAGAGGTGCCTGAGCAGAGGTGTTTAGACTCCTGTATATCCATGCTCTTACTATCTGAGAATAAAATAAAGCAGAGAACGCTTTTCGTTAGGAACTTCCCATTCATAATATGTCCATTTATCATAACTTCCTTAGTAGAAGAACCAAAAACGATTAAGAAATTGCCCTTTCTTTCTTTCTTTCTTTCTTTCTTTCTTTCTTTCTTTCTTTCTTTCTTTCTTTCTTTCTTTTCTCTCTCTCTTTCTTTCTTTCTTCTTTCTT
The DNA here is from genome assembly GCF_004664715.2 of Peromyscus leucopus. Lineage (NCBI taxonomy): Eukaryota > Metazoa > Chordata > Mammalia > Rodentia > Cricetidae > Peromyscus > Peromyscus leucopus. Next base: position 41,884,763 of record NC_051079.1, on the reverse strand, counting down.
TTTTCTTTCTCTTTTTGTTTTTAAGGAGGATCGTCTCACACACAGGTTTAACATAAAGCAGAGACTCGGGCATTTCCATGTGGATTTTGTTTATTTTGTTTGAGGGGGGGCAGTGGATAATGGGATCCTATTAGCAGGTTCATTTGTATAATAATCGTTCATTAAAATAGAATCCATGGCAATGAAATACTGTACTTGAATTTCTGCACAAAGCCTTTAAAAAGCTAAAATGTCAAAACAATAAAACTAATTAAGGCAACAAAATAGCTTTTTCCAGCTTAATGACAAGCTGGTCCAAAAACACACTTCAATGATTTTCCTTTCCCCCAGAGACACTTTGAGGAAAGCAGGACAGAATTTTACACAATCATTATCCAGCCCAAAGTCATCTAGGAACCTAGCCCAACCAAACTGCCTGGCCCAGAGGTCACATGTCGACTTTGGCTGGTTGCCTCTCTCCCAAGACCCCTCCCCTCCTGTCTTCCCCTGACAGTTAGAAGGGTTTCCTGTGCCCTGGGTGCTGGGGAATGATAGCAAACTGAGGCAGCTGTGGATGCTGAAGTCAAACAGCTGATGGATTAGAGGGACAGACACCACAAACATCTCTAGTCCAGGGGGAGAAGTGGCAAAGAAGATCAAAAGCAGCACACAGGACTCCTAAGCTCCATTTACCCCAGAGGCTATATTCAAATTCCAAATTTAAATTCCCCCTGCAAAGTCCTTGGTAGCAAAAGGTCCAATCCAGGGCCATGAGCTATTCTCAGGGCTCACCTGGCTGGAGTCTCTGATATGGAACAGTTTCTTAGTTTTTTTTTGCTTTTAGGATCTTATCATTCATTCTTAAGAATCCTTAGGCCAGTCCTTTGAGAGGATGCCCTGCAATTTCAGACTGTCTTCCTATCTCTTTCCTCAAGATTGAATCCTGGTACAGGCTGAGCACCTCAAATGTGAAAACTCAAATCTAAAATGAATGCTGGCATGAGGCCACAGTGAAAAGTCCCACACCTCCTGTGACTGGTCATAGGCAAAATGCAGTCGAGCTCAAACTGTAAGATTTCCTTAAGCTCATGTGTATAAAGGCTCTCTGGAACCTAAGTAGATTTTGTATTTAGACTTGGGTCCGTTCCCTGAATATGTCTTATCATGCAAGTGAAAATATTCCAGGATCTGGAAAAAAAATACAAAAATCAAACCACTTCTTATCCTAAGAATTTCAAAAAAGTGGGATATTCAGCATGCAATACATTTCATTATCTTTTTTAAATTTTTTACAAAATTAAAATCTAGGACTGGTGAGATGGCTCAGTGGGTGTCTTAGGGTTTCTCTTGCTGTGAAAAGACACCATGACTGCAGCAACTCTTATAAAGGAAAACATGTAAGTGGGACTGGCTTACCGGTTCAGAGATTCAGTCCTTCATCATCGTGGCAGGAAGCATGGAAGTGTGCAGACAGACACGGTGCTGGAGAAGGAGCTGAGAGTTTTACATCTGGATCCACAGGCAGTAGGAAGAGAATGCCACACTGGGTGTGGCTTGAGCATCAGAGACCTGAAAGACCTCCCCCAGTGACACACTTCCTCCAACAAAGCCACACACCCACTTCAACAAGGCCACACCGCTTCACAGTGACACTCCCTATGGGCCTATGGAGACTAATTACATTCAAACCACAACACTGGGTAAGAGCACTGTCCACTCAGTTCTAACGCTCATGGGCATTTCTTGCCTAAAATAAATGTTGGTATACCTATTGTCAATGCAGGTATCTCCTTTCTATCACTTGCTTTTATTAACCTTACTTTGTATTATCAGGAACAGTTTTTCTCTTCCTTTTATATTCCTTTTTATACTTTCATTTATGTCAGAGTTGATACTAGATTTCTACTACTTGAATGATACTACTGTTTAAGGAGTTATAATCTGTGGGGTTACAAATTGGAGTTTAGTCAATATGTTATAATAGCCCAGTGGGATATAACCCATTTTTATTATTTATTTTGATGCTCATGTGTCCATACATGTTGAATTTTAAAGGTTCCAACATCATCACTGGATTCAAATTCCACTGGGTTAATAATTTGATAGGCTATTAGGAGGTCATGAAAATATGAAGTGTGACCTAGGTAAGGGACCAGATCCTTTATAGAGTGCCCTTGAGGGGCTGGGCTGTGTCTTATTTTCACTCCCTTCTCTTGTTCTCTGCTTCCTGCCTGGTGTGAGGTGAGCCACTGCATCCCATACATGCTCTGGCCATCATGGTGTTTTGTGTCATCACAGGCCTAGATAAAATGGATCCAAATGGCTATGAATGAGCTGATTCTTTGAAACTGAGAACCAAAATTAATCTTTCTCTTTTTAGGGTTTTTCAAAATCTCTTCAGGGATTTTTGTCATATCGATGGGGGACTGGATAGCAGGTGACCTACATAAATCAAGGAGGGCATCAGTTTGTAGAAACATCACCTTCTCCACTGTTTGCCCGGAAGGACACAAGTTACCTATTGGAATCAACTCTAGATCCTTCTTACACTGAGGATACCACCAGAGGAATCAACATGCAGAATCCTCTGACCAGTACTTACCATGCTTTATTTTCCCCAAATCCAACTTTCCCCAATTAACATTGAGAAGCCAAGTCCTTTTCTTTTGCTCATTTCTTCCATATAAACCTACTATTCTTCTGTTAAGATGCATTACAAGTGAAGTTAAAACCACCTGATCACTCGCGTGTGGATGTGGGAAAAAGAGGATCCTACTAACAGGTTTATTTGGATAACAATCGTTCATTAAAATAGACCCTTTCATGTTTACCTTGTTGTCTTTTGGTGAATTCTCACTAGTCTTGAACCTTTTCTTGTTTTTAACGCCACACAATATTCCAGGATCTTTGGGTACTATCGTACTTTTTCTAAAGATCTCTGGAACATCTAGAGAGGTGTTTAAAAGCCAGTGTTCAGGCTACTGTTGACTGTTCCCCCAACCTCTCAGTGGAAAGAGTTGAGAGATGTATGCAAATCTTACACATACACACACACACTCATAAGTGCACACCTAAAGTATATTGATTTTATATTGTAGAAGAGAAAAAGCCATTTTTTCCTTTATCCATCTTACCTTCTCTGATCGAAGTTCTGTGCATTTTCTAACAAAGATAGATTAACAGGAGAAATACAAATGAAGGTGTATAAATACATGCATCACATCCAATCACTTTTCCAAGCTCTTTTCTGATACTGTGCTGGGGACCAAGCCTTTCATCACACAAGGGAAATACTGCACATCCAAAGCAGAAGAGCTGATGTGTCTGTTTTATATCAACCGCCTTCAGCTTAAAATTGGTCTTAAACCAAAGTGGCATATTTTGTGTTTTGAGGTAGAACATATTCTAATGCTTTTATTTTATATATATATAAAATTTACATTTAATATATTTACATTAATATTAATTAATTATATTAGTATATTAATGTAATATACTAATACATTATATATAAATATATATTTTTGAACCCTATGGTGTTTTCTTGAAATTGGAGACATTGATGTAAATTAAATGCATATATGCATATACATACATATATAGTCTACATCATACATTGTATATGTGTGTGATGTAGACGTATAGATGTATGTATGCACTGAATTTACATCAATGCCTCCAATTTCAAGATAACACCACAGGGCTCATTCTAGCCCTACTGTTTCACCAGCAACTGTAGTTCTCTTCTGCCAAAGAGGGGAACCTTACTCTCTTGATTTTTTTCTTTTCCTCCAGTGCTAGGGTTGTGCCCAAGGCCTTAGTTTTCACACATGCCAGGAAAGCACTTTAGCACTGGGCCACACCACCGATCTTATTATTGTAAATTCCCTGTTTGTCTTGTCCGTCTGACAGTCTACAGGTTCCCAGCACACCCAAACCGCTGACCCAAGCTCACACACACATACTCGGCGCTATGTGTGTGCTCAGCTCTAATGCCTTTCTGATGAAGGGAGGATACAAGGAAGAAAGAAAGAAAGAAAGAAAGAAAGAAAGAAAGAAAGAAAGAAAGAAAGAAAGAAAGAAAGAAAGAAAGACTTCCAAAAAGTGGATTTATGTTTTGGATGTTTATAGGCATTTGATTTGATAGTCAGATGCTTGGTGTGTACATGCGCTTTCATTTATGAATAGAATTGATTTTTATGTGATACCTGCTGCTCTTGTGTTTATAAAAGAACAGTGTTAGTTTGGGCGACAGTCATTTGATAATTCTCCTCATGCATTCCCATAACAACTGTCAAATGCTCTTGGAGGCTCTAAGACATCTCTGGGTTTTCTCTTCATGCCGTACCCTTGTGATATCAATTACATTTGTGAGACAGAAATTGACTAATCTTGTTTTCCTAATATTACTCATGAACTCAGTCCTTAAGTTTAAAATAAAATCCATAATTATTTTTTTTATTGTGAAATCCCCATGAATCAGCAGCTCATGATGTCAGGAGCGAAGGGGATGCTACTGGTAGAGCAGATGAAATGGTTTTGGGGGTGATGGGGATGCCACTGATGGAGCATATGAGCTGTGCACTGAATTCAGGCAGTCAGTCTTAGTAGAAAGTGACTTTGCCCAATGAACCATCTTTCCAGCCCTCTCCATCTGTATTTTGTATTGATACCCTCCCATGTTATTGTGATGAGTTATGTTGGTGCTTTTCTATAATAAATAGTCCTCTTCTTCCCTTCTGCCCAGCCCAAAGATAGGCACAGATACTTAAAACTACATGTTTATTGAGCATTTTTACTCACACTGCTAACTCTGCACTACTATTGCTCAGAGATTGGCATTGGGTTGAACAGAGGGCATTGGTGGAAGCAAATGAATGAATGTGTTCAGAGGAAATGGAGTGAGACATGGCCACAACAGCAGCAGAGCTACAAAGAGAGAAGGAGCCTATCCCTCTTCCCTAAGCTTCCATCTTCAGGGAAATGTGCTCAGCAGTAGCAAAATCCTTGTAAATGTCAACTGTGTGGGAGCAGGGAAATGGTTATCTGACCCACAGAAGAAAAGCAGGCATCACCCATGAACTCAAGAGACCAAGAAAATTCATAATGATAGAGACAAAGCTCCCCATTTTCTGAGGTGCAATGACAACTGGGTGTCCTGGGTTTGGGGGAGGCATCTGCTCTCGAGAAGGCAGTTCTACAAACCCACCTTTGTCAAGGAGCTTCTGCTAAGACTTCCGACCGAGGTGAAAACACTCACTGGTGTTCATTAACCAACCAGATACTAGAGCTCTGGAAATTGTTTTCTGTTGTATTTACATTAAAACCACTGTACTAGCCAGGCAGTGGTGGCCCACGCCTTCAATCCCAGCACTTGGGAGGCAGAGGTTGGTGGATCTCGTTGAGTTTGAGGCCAGCCTGGTCTATAGAGCGAGTTCTAGGACAGCTAGTGCTATGCAAAGAAACCCTGTCTCAAAAAACAAACAAACAAACAAAACAAACAAAAACCAAAAAATGAAACAACAAAACATGCAAGCAAGCAAGCAAACAAACAAAAAACCCCGTGCTGTGTTTGGGACCCAGAGTTGAAACTCAACATCCTGTTTCATGAATGGAAGTGTCCAGCCTTAACTTCAATTCTCCCAGGAGACAGGCAGACAATGTAAATTGGATGGATGAGACTGAGAAAGAAGGCTGGGAGTCAAAACACCATCTTACACCCCATAAATATATGCATTTATTATGTGTCAGTTACAACAAAAAATTGAAATAAAAAAGCTGTATCTTATTGCAAATTGGACACTTAAAAAGATGAATGGTTTTTGAACGAACATGCTGCGTTAGCCAGACAAAACGGAGAAAACCAATTCGGTGTAAACTTGCCTGTTTGTTATTTCTGTACCTAGTCCCTGTAGTAGATTCTTAATTTTCTTGAGCTTAGCTTTTTAGCACCACTGAGTCCCTTTGAGTACCCTTATTTCTCAGTGCTATGAGGATTTCCAGAAGCGGCTTGGATCACAAAGCCCAGCATTTCAAGGCGGTATGAGGTCTGAAAGGTGACAAGTTCAATTTTTCATTTTTGTGCCCTTAGGAAGCTGTTGTCCAGAGAGGTAAAGTGACATGTGAGCCTGGGGAAGGAGACATGGTGGTGGGACTGGGGGACCAGCATCTTGGTCTTACATCACTGCTCCCTCGCGACATTGACTATGCACTCTGTGGGAAAAAGCTTTATTGCATTAATTCTCTAAATGATCGTTGCTTAACTGGAACCATGCCTGCTTTTATTTTAATTGAGATTTTATTTTCGCTTGCCTGGAGCAAGGAGAGCATTATGGTATTTTAAACGAGAAGCGAGGCATTACCTGCACTTCAAATATTAGCAGTTACATTCTGCTGAGGACGCACGCAGACTATCTATTAGAAACATGTCGCAGGTAAACCAGAAACATTTCATGCTAATTGTTATAAGCGTATTATCCATCAAAATGTAAATTTCCCAAAGTGGGCTTTATGTGGATCATAATTTCCTTTATTACCAAATGGCCTTGGAAACTCTGGCTGGCTCCTTGTCCTTATGTAAAACCTCCATTTCCTGTGGCGCCTCCAATTTATTTTTTTTTTTTCACAGCTTTAACAGCTTTCACACTGTGATTTTCTATATCTGTTGCAAATGTTCAACAATTTGCAGGGAAAATTTTCGTCCATGGCTTTTGCTTTTAGCTTTTCATGTATAAAGATTAAAGAATGAATGGGCAATCAGCAGATATATAGAAAACATCCCCCGCTAGAATGAAATAGAAGGGTTCAACTTCTGAAACCCAGATGGAATTCATAATGCCCACCCGCAGCACCTCGTCCCTTCTGCATTGCACCTTCTGATAAATAGGTTCCCAGAAGAGACAATTTGGGAGGCCAGAAAATACTTTATTTTGCTTTATGGCATGACATAGCATGGTCCCGCCCTTGCAGGTAGAAGAGAGACATGGGAAACAGAAAGGCAGAAGGGGGCATGGGAATGAAACTGACTGGCGAATCAAAAGAAACTTGACGCTGCCTGATGCAAATCTTAAAAGCTAGTGCTCTTGTGGAAATCAGCACGGAATTTCAGATTACATCTAGAATATCGATGATCAACCATGACTGTCTCAGTATCCAAGAATACAGTAAGGCAGTCAAGGCTATACCAGTGCATCAACTATAAATATAAAACGAGAGAGACAGAGAGAGAGATATTTCTTTAATATGGCATTTGTAAGAAAAAAGAAGTTTTTTTTTTTTTTTTTTTTTTTTTTTTTTTTTTTTTTTTTTTTTTTTTTTTTTTTTAGATTGGATCTATAAAAGCAGTGGGGAGGAGAAGAGAAAAAGAGTCTGCTTGCTCTGATACATCTACATGAGGATTATGAGTGCTTCTCAGGCTGGAGAGACATCACTTATCCCACATCTCAAGATTCAATCCAGAGGCTTTTTTAGGAAATAGACCTTGGTATTTCAGAAACATATGAATAAAAACCCTGTTTATTCATGTCTTTACCTTGCCTCTGTTTTCATGGGTGGGTGAATGGCTGATGGAAAGATATGAGCCACTCCAGGAGAGCCTACCCAGCTGCTCAGGCCTAAAATATATACTTAAAGACATGTTTTCACCAGCAGGCTGGTGTGCGTGTGTGTGTGCGTGTGTGTGTGTGTGTGTGTGTGTGTGTGTGTGTGTGTGTGTGTAGTGGTAGAGAATGAAGCAGGAGTGCCGTGCACTGAATTTTGTTTCCCCAAGTTCATACATGGATGCTCTCATACAGAGTGTTTTAGAATGCGTCTATGTTGGGACTCAGCCTTTAGTATCAAAGTATCAAATGTATCAAAGTAACAATGATGTCATGTAGGCGGGCCCCAATTCCATGAGATATATATCCTTGTAAGAGGAGAATGGGACACAGAAACACAGAAGAAAGAGCGTGTGAAGGCAGAAGGGGGAAGAGTATGGCCATCCACAAGTCAAAGAAAGTGGTCTCATCAGGAGAACCCAGGCAACATCTGAATCTGAGCCTTGCCACCCTTGAAACCACAGGAGAATAAGTCAGTGTCCCCTGTGTGCTATCTTCTGTGATGGCAATTCTGGAAGTTGAATTCAAGGGGTTTCAACAGCCAATACATGCTTTACATGCGTGTTCAGGGCTGGGGAGATAGCTCAGTCAATAAAATGCTTGTTATGCAAGTCAGAAGATCCAAGTTTGATCCCCAAAGCCTGCGATTAAAAAAAAAAAAAGCCAGATATCCTTGCTTTTGGTTACTCTTCAGAACTTGATGCTAAGACCCTCTTGCTGAAGGCACCACGTACTTGAGTCCTAGAGCATATAGAAACCAATCTGGTTCCAAACCATAAGTTTCATCACTATTGAATAGCTTCCATAGTGCTGGAAGATGCTATTTATACTCTTGAGAGAGAAAAATGATAAACAGTCTTACCCTTTGTGACTACTGTGAGCTGTAGTAACCACTGGCCCAGGAAGATCTGCCTACTTGTAAAATAGTGGCAATAATATTATGGAAGTAACTGAGCATTTCCTGACTACATTTAAAACCCACTCCATAAGATCAAACTCACACCCTCATACTGTTTTCTGGGCCAAGAAAACCCATGGCTGGCTGATTATAGGCCTTGCCAGAAAAATCTAATATTATATGCCCATAGCATTAGTAATAATAATAATAAATAGTAATAAATGGGCATAGTAATATAATAAACTACTTCTTAAGTTCTTATCTTTACACCCATAGGTGAGTGCATCTCAAACCCCCAACAGAGAAGCGTCTTTTTGCAATGTATAACAATTAATCCAGAGACCCACAACTAATTAATGTGGATAGAATAAATGACTACCCAGCTCTAAATGGGACAGCCGTGCCATGCCTTCTCCCATGAGGCTCAAGGATCAAAGTAGAAGAAGGCATGGAAAGATTGTAAGAGCCAGAGATAGCAGATCCCCTGAAGCAAGACAGTATGTGCTGGACACAACATCACAGTTATACACATGAACTCCCAGCAGCTATGACTGTTAATACATGACTGTAGTCAGAAGGTTTCTCTGATCCCACCTTCCCCACTCCCCCCCCAACCCCCCTGCCCTGCAGCCACTTATAAAATAATTACTCAGAGGCTTGATATTATTTATAACTGCTTGGCCATTAGCTCAGGCTTATTACTGACTAGCTCTTACACTTTGAATTAACCCATAATTCTTATCTGTATTTAGCCATGTGGCTTGGTACCTTTTCTCAGTTCTGCCTTGTCATCTTGCTTCTTCTGTGTCTGGCTGGCAACCCTACCACCACCACTTCCTCTTCCCAGCATTCTCCTAGTCAGCTCACCACACCTATACTTCCTGCCTGGCTACTGGCCAATCAGCATTTTATTAAACCAGTGTACAAGGACATTATCCCACAGCACATGAACCACACAAGACCAAGTCAGTCATACTTTCAGCATGGACAGAGAGGAAGACATGAAACCCAAATCCTAGCTGAGGAGCATTTGACAGTTGATGGTTGCCGAAGGAGGGTCATTATTTTTCAGGGATGTGAGGTTACCCATGCTCCAGGAGATGATCCCATGCCCATGTACATACAAGTAGCTGTGGTGGTTTGAAAGAAAACGGCCCCCATAGGCCCATAGAGGTGGCACTATTAGGAGGTGTGGCCTTGTTGGAGAAGGTGTGGCTTTGTTGCAGGAAGTGTGTCACTAGGGGGTGGGCTTTAAGGTCTCAGAAGCTCAAGCCAGTTCACTTCCTGCTGCCTGCCGCTCAGACGTAGAACTCTCAGCTCCTTCTCCAGCACCGTGTCTGCCTGTATTCGGCCATGCTTCCCACCATGATGACAATGGACTAAACCTCTGAAACTGAAAGCCAGCCCCAATTACATGTTTTCCTTTGTAAGAGTTGCTGTGTGGTCATGGTGTCTCTTCACAGCAATAGGAACCCTAACTAAGACAATAGCATGAAGTGGACTCGGCGATGCATTTAACAAAACACAGAACAAAACCAAACCCTGAGCACTTGAAATTGGTAATGAACGTGGTGGGGGAGGGATAAAGGAGAAATTGGAGTTGAGCAGGAAGGTAGATGTGATCAAAATACATTATATTCACATATGAAATACTCAAACATTAAAAAAAGGAGGGGAGGCAAAGATGTGACTATCCCTGGAGCTCAGGTGACAATCAGTTTAGACTAACTTGTGAGACCTTGTATCAGAAGAAACAAACCAAAATAAAAAGAAGGAAAGAGGGAGAGGAAGAGGAGGAGGAAGAAGAAAAAGAATCAGCAGCATTGTGACATGGTTGGCTTTTGACGAGTCCCACCTGAGGTCAACTTCTGGCTTATGCGCACACATACACATGCACATACAAATACAAGTAAAATCTAAAAAGAAGTGCTTCATATGCTGTGGGATCTTTTACCTGGGTTCCTATAGCACATAAGCCTGTCATCCTTCTGGTGAGTCAGGTTTCTGCTTAGCCAATGTTTGCTCTTCCTTCTTTTATAATTATGTTAGAGTCTGAATGAGCAACGCTCCACAGGCTCATGTGTTACAAGTTTGCTTAGCAGTCAGCGGGCTTTGGGAAGGAGGAGTTACCTAATCAGAGGTTTAGTTCATTGCTAGGCTCATAGTCGGCTGCATTGTTGGGAGGTGGTGTGAGGTAGGAGGCTGACCCTAACCACAGGAAGTTAAGTCCCTGGGGACTTGTTGATGGTGGCTACATCTTGCCCCGAATCTTTCCGATGCTTACCTTTCTCTCCGTTTTCTTTCTGCCATTAGGGGAAAGCTTCCTCCAATACATGCTCTCCTGCCATTTTAACACCGAGTTTCACCACAGACCCAAAACTATGTTGCCAAAGACAATGGACTGAAATCTCTCAATCCATGAGCCAAAAGTAAACAATTCCTCCCTTTTGTTGCTCTTTCCAGACACTTTTGGTCCCAGAGATGATGAAATTCACTGACACAGTGAATACCCCCTTGAACAGAGTGCAGAAGATGGACAGCCACTCAGTTTTCCCATCTGTGGACTCAACAAGTTGGAGTGGATCCTCTTGGAGAGGGATCACACAGGTCTGCGTTTCCATAATCTACACAGAAGAAAACGCCATGCGATCAGACGTCTGCACACAAACCCCAAGCCTTGCTTAGATAATTAATCCACATAAAGAACACACGTATCAGCGTTAACAGAGCCAGGCATAAACAGCACCTGCTGAGACTCTCTCCATTTATTCCCCAGTGCTTTATCTCTGCTTGACGCATGAAGCCAGGAAGGGCCAGTTGAGGAAGGACAGACCAAAGAGGCACGTTAGCAGGAAGTAGAGGATATTTGGAGAGGAAGGTCTAGACGGCAGAAACGGGGGAGATAGCGTGTATTAAGGTTGACATTACTGTGTTGTCAGGACTTAAAACATTGAAAGTAAGGGCTGGAGAGATGGCTCAACAGATAAAAGTTCTTGTTTTGTAAGCACTGAGCAGCTGTGTTTAGCTCTCAGAACTCAAATCCTGGCACAGTGGCACGCACACGTAACCTCAATGCTGGCGGAAGTATAGACAGATAGAGGCAGCAATCCTTGCGGCTTGCTGGCTAGCCGGCCTAGCTTGTTTGGTGAGCTTTAGGCTAAGAGAGACCCTGTCCCAAAAAACAAGATGGACAGTGATTGAGGAAGGACATCAGAGCTTGTTTTCTGGTCTCCACACTTGTAAGCACCACACACATACACACACACACACACACACACACACACACACACACACACACACACACAGGAGATGGTAAGAGCCAAGTATGAGGAGTAGTGTGGTCCAAAGTAGATATTACCAGTTAGCATAATTTTTTCTTTTTCTTTCTTTTTGTTTTTTGTTTTTTGGAGACAGAGTTTCTCTATATAGTCCTAACTGTCTCCTGGAATATTCACTCTATAGACCAGGCTGGCCAAAAAAAAAAAAAAAAAAAAACAAAGAAAGAAAAGGAAAGGAAAAAGAAAGAAGGGAAAATCCATGCATGTGACACTGTCACACTGTCATCTGGCAAAATTTTTTAAAAATATTTATAGCAAAGACTGTTGACTGTGGTTGCAATAGAGGAATATTAAACATGCATGCACATCTAAAGATACCACTGCCTCATAGTCTAAAGTATTAAGTGCTGAGAAAGTTAAAATTTAAACAAGGCTGAATTGAGAGATTGGCAACTCACATATAATAGCGTGTGTCACTGTCTTCTAATAATATACTGACGTACAAAGCCTTTGATTCTCCAAGCTAAACAGCAAGCCTCTTGGAAGCGCAATATATCATGTAAGCAGCAATGCAAACAGAGCCTATATTGAATCAGATAAGAGATGCTGTCTCTCTTTCTAATGAGAAGCCAGAGTACAATTAATGAAAGCTATGTAAATGTGCCTCAGGCTGTTAAGATTACAGGGAGTTCAGGGTTGGGGAGAAAGAATTAGGAAAAAGGATCCACAATCAATTACAAAGTAGGTCCTCCTATCTTGGACAGGCACACACACGTTCTGATATCTCATCAGGGAACCAATTGCATCCAGGCCTCCTTTGGAAGAGAGATGTAGGAACATGTTCCTTCCTATTTGGGGAATGATACAAGGGGGCTATTTTTGAATGATTAATTAAAGGGAATCAATCTTCATTGCTCTGCTACTGACGTGAATAGCTCCATGCCTGTGCAATAATCGCATGCAATTATTCAACTACCCCTTTGGCAAGGACAACGTAATTAGTCCTGGTGGTGTCGAGAGATTCTCTTTATTCCCAACAAATTGGCAGGTTTAATCAAGTGTTGCTGGAAATTTATCATAACACAGGGAAAACAATAGGTGAAGGTAGAGGGCCCCAAGCTGTGTGACTTCTATCTACAATGGTACAAATTTACAATGCTAACACCATGATAAATACCACCATTCCATGAATGCCTTGATTATAATTTCATATCAGCGCCGAGCCTCGGCAGCGCTTATTTGTTTAGTAGTGTGGCTGTAACTCTTTGTGTGCTGCCTTGCTGAGAAGGTTAGGCGGCCCTGAGCACCAGGGCCTGGGACTGAGGAGGTTGAAGAGCTCCTGGGGCTGGAGTAGGGAGCACCCCTAAGAACGCTTCCTTACCCCCGCTGCAGGAAGCTGGAGACACTGAGAGAAACGCAGAAGAGGTGAACAGCGAGTGCCTGGGGCTCCTTCTGAGCTTTGGCATCTGACAGACTCTCTCTGTTCTGTCTTTCACCTTTGCTCATGTATGTTCATAATCTTCTAAAATCTAATCTTTCCTTAAAAATAACCACCAGTGTTTACAAGATGAGTTTCTTAGTAATATGCCATGTGTCAGGCCAAACAATGTGTGTGTGTGTCTCCTCACTTTACCTTCCATGATACCTTGTGTAAAGGGATGACTTATTTTTGTCGTTCCCCATTTTACAGAGGAGGAGATTGTAATTAGGAAAATACAATGAAGCAAGGATCATAATCTCTGGCGCCCCTCACTGAGGACCTAGGGCCCAGGGAGCACCCTGTACCACATCTTGCTTGTGATGTGGCGCAGCCTCTTCAGCTAGCAGTTAGACAGACCATATATGGTTTGGCTTCACCCAGCAGGCCACTGCCGGCATTCTTGGCCTCCTTCTCAGAAGAAGGGTTTGGCTGTCCTGCTTTCGAGACAGAGAGTCTCACTATGTACTCCAGGCTGACCTTGAACTCGTATCATCTGCTGCCTCAGGCTTTGAAGTGACGCTATTGCAGGGATGTGCTACCAAGTCTGACTTTGTAGTTTTTCAGCTTCTTCAATCGTGCATCGGAGCCCCGTATGGAGTCATGTGACTGAGCGTGGGGGTGGCTAAGAAAATTGATAATAAAGATTTCTGAATGTGCAATGGCCAAAGATAAATTCAAACCCCAAGGTGTCTCTGGCAGCGCCTATTCATGCTGCATAGTGAGTCATCACTGAGCTTTGGTTCTGAACTCACAACATGCAATATTTGTGCCTTTGACATGCCCCACGACGCCAGCAAAAACTGTCCGAATCACCTTGGCTCAGATCCGACACTATTACATATGTCGTGAATTATGACGTTTCTACTGTACACATGAAGTTTTATGCTCTTCCAATACTTAATGGTTTAATTACATACGTTTTCTCAGTATGAAACTATCAGATGAGTCTCTCTTTGCATTGCATTATAATAGGAAGTTAGATTTTCAAAAACTGCTATTTGAATTGCCGGCTTGAGTTTTATATTTAAAAAGAAGGGTTGAATGAATTTTGGGTTGGGATTGGGACAGCATTTCCAACCATGTTTGAAGCAGCCCTGAACACCCTTTCGCCATTTGCACTGTATTTATGCAAAGCCAATTTCTCATCACTACCAAGTATAAAATCAAAATATCAATCAACACTGAAAACTTCTGAAGATGTGCTAAATCCTGCAGCATCAAAGATTCAGCCATGATCGAGTTTTTTTTTATGCTAAAATAAACAAGTGCATCAGTTTAATTAGTATGCAAATTAGCCTTTTTCTTTACTAAATGGTGAAATTAGATGCATACAAAGAGTTGTTGTGAAATAAATTTCTTTGCGATTTATTCCGATAAACGTTCTGTTTGTATACCTATTTTATACACCTATATACCCAGGGCCACAGTGCTCCGGCATGGTCCATGCTACGTTTTGGTAACTGTCATATGCTTGTATATTTGCATGGGGATGGAGGCCAGATACACAGAAGAATTTCTCAAACTTTTCTCACTGACAGGATCACCTTCAAGACAGTTTCCCAGAAGCTGTGAGGAAAACATGCAAATGGGTTCTGTAAGGTGCTCTGAGGAGGATCATCTCAGTGTGAGTTCCCGAAAGGTTAGTTTTATAGGATATTAGTCCTTACACTGCAAAGTATTCCCTTTGGTCAAATTATTTAGGGGAGTGTGAACAAAAATATATTTGGCATGCCCCTTCTCCTAACTCTTTGTGAGTTTCAAGTTCCACATGCTGTGTGTTGATCGTATTTACCGGGTCCACGTCCTCTTCCCACAGACCCACCTTTGTGGTCTTTGTGCTCTCCTTTTTCCTTTTGTAATTGTTTTGGAAAGGTCTCATAACTGCACAACTCTAGCCCAGGCTGACCTAGAACTCACTATCTAGCACAGGATGGCTGCAAACTCTCAGCAATGCTTCTGCCTCAGCCTCTGGAGCAGCTGGATTATAAGCATGTGGTGGTACCCAGTTTATGAGGTGCTGGGGTTCAAACCCAGAACCTCGTGTGTGCTGAGCAAGCCCCCTACCTACTGAGCGACAACCCCTGCCCCATGTCCTTTTTTTCAAAAACACCACCACCTTTAAGACCAATGTGTGGTACCCAAATATTGTTGAACGAGTGATCTTTCACTGGAGCACGGTCAACTTTTGGGGCCATACATTCTTAGAGAAAACTGGCTCTCCTTCTCTCAGAAGCTAACAATACTATTTGTTCTGTAGCTGTGGGTGGGTAGGTGGAATGCATGTCTACCCCCTTTCCATGCTGGAACTCGGTCTGGCTTAGGACTGCCCAGGCTGTGAGCATGCTGTTGCAATTGCTGTGAGTTTATATGTGCAACTGCCCTGCTGTGTCCAGAAGACCTTTCCTTATAGTCATCCACCACCTCTGGCTCCTAAATTCTCTCAGGTCCCTCTTCAGCATTGATCCAGGGCTATGTGGTATATATGTTCCCCTTGTGGCTGAGCACTCTGCACTCTCTTAGTCAGTACTTTTAATCTCTTATTGAAGCGGTTCTCAACCTTCCTGATGTTGCGACCCTTTAACACAGTTCCTCAAGTGGTGACCCCAAACATCAAATTATTTCTGGTGCTACTATATAACTGTGATTTTACTATTGTTATGAATTGAACTATTAACATCTGTGTTTTCTGACAGTCTGAGGTGGCCTCTGGGAAAGGGTCATTTGATCCCCAAAGGGATCATGACCCACAGGCTGAGAACACCCATCTTCATGGAAACTTGAAAGTTACCTGCAAAATGAAGGAGGGACGCTATTATTCCTATGTCGTCATAATGTCTTTGGCCATGGAGTGCTTTCTTCAAGTTGTGTAACAGACCTAGGATGGGAAGAACCCATCCTGGCAGACCCAGTTCCAAAAGAATCGCCATGAAAACCCCCAGTGCCAGCTTGAACGGTGTAATCTGTTGAAGGCCTAATCACACAGGACCCTCCCCTGAAGGCACATAAAGTACTTTCTAGAAGAAACTTCTAAAGAAACAACACTAACCTTATCAGGAAACTTGCTTGTACACTGAAATACTTATTTCAGATAAGCTTGACAATTCATATTTTATCCATATTGCAATGGTCCCTTGGAAACAAACGAGCAAACAAAACACCCACATGGGGGGTTTTCTCATCCCCTTTTTGCCATCATAGTAGCAACAAAGCTTAAGGGATGAAGAGAGCCGTTTAAAGATTGTTCTGGCATCCCAAAGGCCTCTGAGAGCCTAAGCTGAATGTGTTGGTCAGCACAGCTCACTCCTCAGAAGCTGCAAGTCCAAATCCCAATGTTTAACAGTGAGCCTTCTTAGAAACAAAAGTACAAGCTCCTAGAAGGCAGGATCCGTTCAGTTAGCACCAATTCTGCTGGTCTGTGCAAAAAAAAAGAAAAAAAAAGAAAAATCAGCGCAGTAGCCTTCCTTGGGGCTGGGGGGGGGGCGGGGCAGGGGGAGACGAGGGTGGAGGGCACTGCAAGAAGTAACTCCTAACCCTGCAGGCTCATCCAAAGACAAGGCCTCCTCAGCAGTGGCTACCCCAGTCTCACTTTCACGCCTTTGTCTCACTTGCTGCCAGAAGGAACATCTGGCTTGGGGCCTTGAAATCAGACTCCTCCAATTGCACCTGTCCCAGGAGGAGGAGGAGAAAGAAAGGCTTTCCTGACAAAAGGTAGGATTTTCAGAGCTGCGTTCCCGCCCATTAAAGCAGCTTGTTTGATCCCTTCAAAGCTCAAGATCAAAGAGAGGCTTTTCGGAGCTGCCAACCCATAAAGCTCCAGGCAGGGAGAAGGACCACTTTGTTTTCACCCAGCCAGGTGGACTCTCCATCCCAGTTCCCTGCCAGAGCCCGGGCTTGAGCAGGCTGAGGCGTTTTCCCACATTCGGCTGAGGTCGTCTGGATGTTGAATCTTCCCAGGAAAGTAGGAGCCAGATCAGCAAGATTTGGGCAAGTCCATACCACTCTTTGGCAAAGGACCCCAAAACAACCTTCTCCTGGCTCCCACCAGAGACACCGTTACTAGCATTCATTTTTATTTTCTAGAGCTATAGCTATCATTACTTACACTTCCATGCCCAGTGGACGCACCCATCACGTTTCCTCCTTGTCAACTTATGGGTCCCACCATCAGAAAACAGTATTATCTTAAGTATTTTTTTTAAAAAATCTCATTTTGCAGGGTGCTTCTTGGCATTACCTGTAATGGGTGTATGGAGCAAGGAGACAGACTTGGACTTAGTTTCCTGAGAAAGATCGAAAAGGAAGGGATTCTGAGCCCCCTCAGTCTACTCAGTCTATCCACACCTCCTTTTCGGTAACTGAGTCCTCTTGGATCAGGCCAGTGACACACTCTAGGCCTGGCCTCTGCTCTATCCTTGATAGAGGGTTTCTTCTCCAGTAGGAAGGCAGTCACTGTGACTTCTTCCGGCCGAGCTTCAACGGAGCTATAGGTTTTTCACTTTAGAAATAATAACAACTCCCACACAAACACAGATGAGCATCTCCAGCAAACAAACAAACAAAGCCTCCCAGTCACTGGAATGGCCGGGGTGTGGAGAGAGTAACTCTGGAGAGCATCTCATGCGTGACACATTTTAACCTGAGAAGCTCCAGGAGGAGGAGGCATGTGGGAGAAGTTCAAACCAAGTCAGAGTAACACAGGAGAGGAGCAAAGAGAGAAAGCTGTCTCCTTAGAAGAGAGAAAATGAGGAATCAGAGAATACAAAGGCTGAGTTTCTGGAGCCATGATGGGCCAGAGTGTAACATACCATGCCCATTATTGGTCCAGGAGTTCCTTATGCCTTGGAACAAATGTCTTCCTACAGAAAAGACTCTTCACGAACAGAAAACAGGTTGCATTTATCAGATGTGATATGCAGAAGTCTGCTGAAGCATGAAATTATTTTTAGCTGTTCTACTTTTCAGGTTCCAAGTTGCAGGAAGGAAGAATGAATGCCCTGACCTCAAGGCTAAGCTTATTCTAAAAGGGAAGTGCTGGGTTTTACTCAGAAATCCCTGAATGGATCTACTGGGCAGAAAAGAGAAAAAGCTGCCTTCACCCTAGACCAGTGCTTCTCAACCTTCCTAACACTGTGACCCTTCAATACAGTTCCTCATATTGTGGTGACCCCCAACCATAATGTTATTTTGTTGCTACTTCATAACTGTAATGTTGCTACTGTTGTGAACCATAAAGTAAAACATCTGGCATGCAGGGCATCTAATATGTGACCCCAAAGAAGTCACAACCCACAGGTTGAAAACCCTAGAGGGTCAGCTGAGGTTGGACACTACTGACTTGGGGGAAGGAGATAAAAGCCTGGACAAGAGACCAGGATACAGCTGTGAAAGCTGAGGCTGCTGAGAAAATGTGGACAGTGGGGACCCTGGCAGGAAGCAGAAGAAGCCAGTGAATTCTGAATATCTCTGACCCGTGGAAAAGCCACATGGCATTGGACATTGCTGAGTCATTGCCTTTTCCTGGGATCTATTTAGAAGATTTTCCTGTTCCCTTTTCCACAGATTGACTTTAGGAAAGTTGCTGTTATAGTTTGATAAAAAGCATTGTCTACTCCTCTCCCCATCCCCCAACAGAAAGCTCATGTATTGAAAGCTTGACTTTCTGGTGAGTTAAATGAGATATGTTTCCCCTGTAGGCTCAGGTATTTGGACACAGTTGGTCCTCAGTTGGTGATGCTCAGGGAATGTTATGGAAACTTCCTTGCGGGAGGAAGTGTGTCACTGGTGGAGGGATTTGAGAACAAGCCCTGTCTTCCTGTTCACACTCTATATTTTTTGTTTACCATAGAAAATGTGGTCTCTCAGCTTGCTTTTCCAGCCTCACAGGAGGAACTATTACAGATTCCCTTTCTGGAACTGTAAGCAAAAATAAACTTTCTGCCATAGTTGATTTTGGTGATGGTATTTTATCACACAAACTAAAAAGTAATTAATACAGTCCCTCATCGGCAGTGTTCAGAGGGAGGGATTTTAACAGGTATCTGGACCATGGAGACTCTGCCTCAGTGAGTGGATTACTCCATTGTTTGTGTTGCATATGTTTCTTGATTGTTTCTGTGATACAATTCCAGGCCCAAAAGCAACTTAAAGGAGAAAAGGTTTTGCTTATTTTGGCTTAAGGTTCCAGAGAGGTAGAGTCCATCATGGCAACAGTCAAGGAAAACATGGCAATAGGAACAGGAAGTAGGCTTGTAAACGGAGGTGGAGTTTTCTATCCCAACTACCTGTTCCCAAATACCTGGCAGCCGTTTCCCAAATTACCCCACAGAAGCTTATATTAATTATAAATGCTTGGCTGATGGCTCAGGCTTATTACTAACTGGGTCTTACATTTAAAGTAACCCATTTCTATTAATCTATGTATTGCCATGTGGCTGTGTCTTTACCAGTCTTCTGGCATCTTGCTTCTTGGGCTGCTAGCTTGCATCGAATCTCCTTGACTATGCCCTTCTTCATCCAAGTCCTCAGTTTGATTGTTCCCCCTTACCTTATCCTGCCTTGCCATAGGCCAAATAGCTTTATTATTAACTAATGAAAGTAATATATATTCACAGTGTACAGAAAGATTATCCCACAGCATAGGCTGATCACATTTCCATCCACACACAGGAAGCAGAGAGAGCAGGAAATGAGGTAAGGCTATAAAATCTCAAAAACAAAACAAAACAAAAAGCCCACCCCTAGTGACACACTTTCTTCATCAAGGCTCTACCTTCTGAAGGTTCCAGAACCTGGCCAAACAGCACCAACTTTGACCAACTAAGCATTCAAATGCCTGAGTGTATGGGGGACATTTCTAATTTAGCCCCCATGGATGGAATGACTTGATAGCATTTTGAGAGATTCTGAGATCGTTGGACAAGGGGACCCTGTTGGAGGAGATAGCAAGACATGGAAAGTTATGTCTGGTCCCTAGTCCTTTGTCTTTGTCCCCTGCCCTCCATGACCCCAGCAGGCCCTGGCACACATCCCCACTAGGGTGAGGTCTGCCCTCTCATGGGCTCAGAATTAGGGGAGATAAGGACTGTGGACTGAGCTGCTGAGGCCTTGAGTCAAAATAAAGAAACACTCCTTTTATTCTCTCTCCTGCAGGCACATGTTGTGGTGATGGAAATGGCTGACTAGCCGAGGTGTGGAGAGAATGCAGTGCCTCGCTCGGATGGATCCTGCCGAGTCTGCCGCTGTCCCGCAGTTGAGAACAGGAGGGAAGTAGCAGAGGTACACCATGCCACTGAGACAGAAACAAGGTCCTTTACCAGCTCCGGGAGCTCAAGCTAAAACTCACACGGGCCAAGTTCTGGCTGGGGCAACAAACCTTGCTCTTGACTTCTTGAGCCTGGTCTCTTACTTCTTCTCTGCCCTCCCTGGCATCACTGAACAGCATGAGCAATGTCTTCAAATTTAGAAGTCCCTGTGTTTCTTTCTCCTGTGAGTTGGCATCAGTGTTTCAGCGGGTTATTGATGCCAATGCAGAGTGGGTTACCGATGTGTGGGAAATCCCCTATTTCCGGGGGAGAGCACAGACTTGGGAGCAGCTGGTCACACCCTGTGGTTCTAACAGTTCCAATTCTGGGAGACAGTCTATGTTCTCTAAAATATTATAGTTACACTTCACTGAAGATAATGAAAAAGAGACCACCCTTTTGTGTTAAATAAATGGATGTAGACTATTAGAACTAAATGGTCCAGTTTGCCTATTCTATCAACCTATTATAGAAAATTGAGGCTCTATGAAAATAATTGACCTGCTTCAATAGTAAGAATTACGGTGTGATTGTGAACTGTCCTTTATGGATGTGTATACCTGAAGACTCCCTTCTCATCTGGCACTGTTTTGGGAGTTGTAAAACCTTTAGGAGGAGACACTGAGACTTGGAATTTCAGGGGTATAATCTGGGCCCTGCTTCCTGAATCCATTGCTCTGCTTCCTAATTGAGTGAGGTGTGAGCAAGTGATCACATGCTTCTGCTGCCGCAGTCACGAGCTGACATGAAGGGCGCCATGCTTTCCGTGCGTGACTGTGCCTTAGCATCAGCCAGAATATGTCTCTCCCCACGTCATTAGCTTCTCTCAGATATTTTATCACAGGGACAAGAAAAATAACAAAGACATAGGTGGGGATGGGGGCCAATAATGTGGAAGAATCAGTGAATCAAATGGCATTATTTTGATATTCACGGAGCTTAGCGAGTTGAGGTAGCCACATGAGGACTAGGCGGGGCTAACTGAACAAGGACTCGAACCTTTCTTGCCGGTGCCATCATAGCCGCCCTATCACTTAGCCAAGACCCTGACAGATAGTGAGAACGCAAAGAACATATGTGCTCCTCACAACCTACATTTCATTCTTAGGGCCCTCCTTTCAAGATCTGCCTTCAACACCACCACTTCTTACCTCGCTCCCTGTTGTCACTCTGGACTCAGCCAATGCCATTCCTTGCCTGGGTGACTGAGACAATGTATAAGTTGCATCTTAGTCTGGCTGTCTACTACCGCCTCTTTCTCGTAATCTCTCCTTCCTGTAACAGCCAGAAAAGTTCTTTAAAAAGATAAGACAGGTGGTGTTGGTCCTCTGCTTACTGCTCTCCTGGGGTAATTCCCCACCCCAACAGGGGAATTACTACCTCGAGTTACAGATCCACTCTCCTGCCTTATCCATATAGAGTTCGCGCCCTTTCTCCAGCATGCCAGGCATGCTGCCCTCCCAGAGCTTCAGTAATTGCCATTTTTTTTTCTGCCTGGAACTTTCTTTTCCTGGCTTGGTTTACAGCACCACCTTTCTCGGACCGTCACGCAAACACTGGGACCTCAGCAATGCCTCCCCTCACTCGTACTTACATCGTTACTTACTCTCGTCTCTACCGCTCCCAGCTGCCTGCCCTGCTTTATTATTGCTTACAACATGGAGGACCATAGGATGGCTGACACAATTTAGTAGATTACTCTCTCTCTCCAACCATAACGTAAACAACAGGACAGTTTGCTTTTGATTTGTGTTATTCCTCCAGTGACTAGAATAGCATCTGGTACATTATAGATATCGGGTTAAGTTTTGTTTAGTAAAATCAAAAGATTGTTTATATAAAAGTGGGACAGAGAAAGCCCGTTGCTCTTTTCCTAATCAAATAATAAAATTGTGATGTATATGTTCCCCCCCCAAAATTCCTTTCCACCAACACCTAATAATGACAAAGACACGAGTGACACGTCTTTCACTATGACTCTACTGTATTTACTGCACCACCTCTCAGCCTTAATTCCCAGAAAAACAAAATGGAAAACGGTAACGTCTACATGGTCTAATTTGAGTTGCTATGGTGAAACATTATTATATGTGTGGAAGCACTTGGGAGACTGCTTTCCATATGCAAGGTGTTATTATTCCCTATGACATTGCCTTCCCTGGGGATGTTGCTTTGTACTTCAGGTAAAGTAATGAAATTCTACTCAGGCAAGATGAGTCACTTTAACAAACTGGCTGTCTTGTTAATTTTATAGGCCAGAATAAGAGAGTTTGTTCCCCTGACTGCTAAGCAGTAATTATCAGTGCCTACAAGAAGTTTTCTTGATCTACCTGGCTTGGTACAAATCCAGGTGATTTATTTGGCAAAGATAGAAAATTGTGAGTAAGGAAGGAGACCCAGAAATATGTATTGAGCATCCAATAGCCTTCTGTTAGATGCTGAGAAGAAAAATGGAGTATGGAAGACTGTTAGCCTTCTGGCCATAAGCCTGGCCTAATGACATAGAGAGTCCTAACATACATCAAATACACATGCCTTATGGCCCTGTATAGCTGGGCCTGTAACAGCAACATTCCTAACACCTGCTCACTTCCCTCTCTCCTGTGGAGCTTCCTATTTTACACATTAGTAAACCTCAACCCCAGTGGTTTTTGGAAAATACCAAAAGAATTCCATCTTTATTCATGATGCCTCCTTTACCTCAAGTGCCTTCTCGTTTTCCTTCTCGTTTTCTCCTAATTGTCTTTTTTTTTTTTTTTTTTTTTTTTGCATTCTGACTGTTTTTCCTATTCCTGTCTCTAGCTAAAATGTTTAATCCTTTCAGCCTCTGCCTAGCCATACACCTTGGCAGTTCATTCAGATGGCGTCACTCCATCAATCTTGAGTTGGAAACTGCTGTTCTATGTTGTGCTCAGAATGAAATGCAGTTTTTTATAGACCCTGTGGGTTGAGGATGGCCTCCTGCTGGGTCTTATTTTCCCATTATGCGTCCCTGCAAACACATGTTCTTCAAACACTTCCTATGTCAAATTTAAGGTCTTAGGATTGTTGCATTTGCTATTTTCTCTGCCTAGACACAATATTCCTCTGCCTCGACATAAAAGAATTTGTGTGCAAATTTTGTGGAGTGTTTGGTTGCACATTCGGTTCCCACAGTATCTAACCAGGCTTAAAAAAGATTCAACTGGCCTGAGAAGATGCTATCCATAATCTCGGAAAAGCACTGTGGAACTGGCAGACACATCAACCACTGGTTAGACATGAATATTGTCCACACAGCCACACAAATAGAGTTCTGTGTCCATAGGATTTTGAAAAGCACTCAATCACTTCCAGGATCTTCGAGCTTTTATCTCTTGGTTTTAGAGGTCAGTCTAAACCCTTCCTTTTGTAATTGAGAGAACTGTAGCATTCTAATGACCGAATCCTAAGCCAGTATACCTTCCTGATTTTCCAGCTGGTGCTGGAATTCTGGCTTAGCAGAAAATGGGGTCCTGGGTTTCTAGGTGTGCTGATATAAGCAGAGAAGTAGAAATCCAATTCCAAGACCCTAAAATATCAGGTCTCATATCCACCCCTAAATGCCAACCTTCCAGGTCATGTGTTCCTACTCTTACTCTAAATCCCTGGTAATACATGTGAGGAAGGACTGAGCTCAAGAGAAAGCACATGATGAAATGTGAAGTCGTCATGTGTTGCTGCTCCCTAACCATTGGGATTCTGTCATATGAAGGATGTGAAGGAGCCTATTGAGTGTGGGTTCTTTGGTTTGAATTTTGAGAGCCTCAGAGACCTTGTACCATCTGCTGCCTCCATGAAGAGAGTGACAACCTGGGTGTAGGAACATAGGCAGGGTAGAACTTCCTACAGCTGGGATGATTCTGTGAATGACTTGAGTGGTCATCTCACACCACAGAATTGGGAAACCATGCAAGTGCAGCTCCGGACAGTGAAACGGAAGTTCACAGTTTAGCTCCTGCAGTGTTATCAACCATGGATGTTTCATTGCATGCAAGTCTTTCAGGATAGCTGTACGGATTCATTTGTGTTCAGGGAGACAGTGGGTTTTGAGGTCATCCACTAGTAACATCCACGTTACAACATAAAGTTGTTTTTTGTTTGTTTGTTTGTTTGTTTTTTGCTAGCATGAAAATTCTGCAGCAAGTAAATATTGTCCCCAAAATCACAATAGGTGCTTCTAGAGAACCCCATTCTTGTATTTATCTTTCAAAACACACACTGCCTTCAAGCCTCTCTAGTATCTCCAGTATTGCCGCCATCACCAGACTCTCTAGAAAGCCTTCATCTTCAACATTCACTGTCTCTAGAATCCTCCCACCCCCAAACTTGGAATGAGTTTTCTCTTTCCCCAGGCTACAATTCCATGTTGAATGCTTTACAGTCTTTCAAGTGAAAGGGTTTTACACACTGCTGAAAAACCTTGCTATATTGAATGATACAAGAAGAAGAAGAAGAAGAAGAAGAAGAAGAAGAAGAAGAAGAAGAAGAAGAAGAAAGAGAGAGAGAGAGAGAGAGAGAGAGAGAGAGAGAGAGAGAGAGAAGGGAGGGAGGGAGGGAGGAGGGAGGGAGGGAGGGAGGGAGGGAGGAAGAGAGGGGGGAGAGAGAACTCTGAAAGTAAAAAGGGAGGGAAAGAGGACAGAAAAGAGAGCAGGCTTTGGTCTCATCTGAGCAACTCCCACCCCTGCTGAGATCTCTTATCTTAATGACTTGCTAAAGAAGTTGTTTTATCAAATCTATTTAAAAGCCTCTCCCCTCCCCACACACACATACACCATTTGAATAATTTACCAACAGAGGTAATTTGGGACGATCCTGATGAGATTAAAAAAAAAAAAAAAAGCTTGGTGATAAGATGCAAGCTTGAAAGTGTTGAATGTAAGAACAGAGGGAATAGTTCTCAAAGGTCCTTAGATCTATTCTGGTTTTGAAAAAGGCCTCCTAGAGATACCTAATTACAGCAATGGCCCACTTAAACCCAACAAACCTAAAGATGAAACTCCATGGAGTTTCCATTACAATTTAATCTATATTTAACTTACCTATTAGAAAATTTTCTTTACACTGTTATAATTTAGCTTGGAAAAGTCTACTTTTAATGGAGTTACACAACACAGTAAGTGAACAATTAAAATATACCCTGTGACCCTATTGACCTACTTACTGGGTTATCCATATTTGTATCATGTTCACTTTCTTCATTAACAATGATCTGAAATGCTAGACAGAGAGCAAGGATATAACTTTTGTTGGTTTTATTATATATATATAGCATCATAATCAGAAAATCACTGCCAGGAATGACCCTGGAAACAAACTGAAAAGAAATCCAATTGGATTTTCCTGAGGACTCCTGGCTTGAGACTAACACTGGGCTTACCGTCACTCAAGAGCTAAGTATAATTCCATCCAGGAAGGAAATGATTCTTTGAATGCCTATGATATGACTGGGATGTAGCTCATTGGTACAGTACTTGCCTTATAGGTATGAGGACTTGGGGTTCAGTCTCCAGTGTTGCAAACAAAACCAACCACACACACACACACACACACACACACACACACACACACACACACACACACGAAACCTGTGCGGAGGCAGATATTCAGAAAGTGTATTGTCTGAAGATGTTATACCAGACAAGAAACCTATGCAAGGAAAATGAGCGATGGGATGGACATTGCTACTCCCTATGAAAATCGTATCTTGTTTCCAGGTGGGAACACTGGTGGAAGAAAATCCAGGTCACCTGCATGATTCTCATGAGCTTGAGTGCTTGCTGCTAAGGCGTAAAAGCCCTGATCGTACTTAATCACTGCTGTACAGGGAAGAATAAGTTATGTAGCTAATGGGCCAAAAAAGGATTTGTTTACTGTGGGCTTTGTCAAGGTTTCCATTGGAATCCAAAACAAACACTACATCAAATGCATTAAGCTCCAGGATTAGGATCTGACTGAACATTCTGAGGCTTAATGGTAAGTAGAAAATGTGTCCTGTGAAATTGGGGCAGTGAGCATCAGAGAAATGTGCCTCGGGACACAGAGTAGAAGTCACTGTGCCAATTGTCGACTTCTAACAGGCTCAACCTCAGACAAGTCCAGACTCTCTAGTGGAATGGGGTGTTTTCACTGGGGGACTCTATAGGGTCGTTCCCTCACGTGTGGAGCGTGGCCATGAAATAACCAAAGATGCCACACCTAGGACAGGAGGCTGGAGGCAGAGCAAGGGTAAGAACAAAATCTGGGCACTGGACTCCGTGGAGGGTAAAGTAGCCAAGAGACAGAATATTTCTCTTCATCGTGTGCCTTTGGTTAGATCCTCAGTCAGCTCTGAGAAGGATCTGGGACAGTCCTGTCTGCCACATACCACAGGCTTCAGGAATGACGTGGTAGACTCTCAGGCAGGGCTGTCAGCCTATAGCATTCCAGGTTTGTTCCTACTGCTCTTAGTTTCAAACAGCTAGGACTCTTTGAGGCAAATTAGGACTGTAGTTTGGGACCCTTCTAGAACCTGGGGGATTGGAGTTGGGATAGCAATGTGGTTTCTACTCATATCTCTTCAACTTTCTTAATCTTCGACTTCAGTGAACCCTTACTAGATAATTTATATTCAGCTTTGGATTCTTCAAGACAGAATCCCACTGAAGAGGGCAGGTCTCTGAACTTACAGTCTTCCTGCCTGTGCGGGCTAGTTCTATGTCACCTTATCAGAGAGGAAATAACTTTAATTGAGAGAATGCCTCCAGAAGATCAGGCTGTTAGCAGACAAGTCTATAGGGCATTTTCTTAATTAGGGATTGATGGAAGAGGGCCCAGCCCATTGTGGGTGGGTCCATCCCTGGGCTGGTGGACCTGGGTTTTATATGAAAGCAGGCTGAGCAAGCCAGTAAGTATCACTCCTCCATGGTCTCTGCATCAGCTCCTGCCTCTATGTTCCTGCCCTGTTTGAGTTCCTGTCCCGACTTCCTTCAGTGATGAACAGTGATAGGAAAGTGTTAGCCAAATAATCCTTTTCTTCCCAAGGTGTTTTTTTTTTTCTCATGGTGTTTATCACAACAATAATACCATAATTCTTATTTAGCTAGAAAAGTAATTTTTTTTTTACTATGTTCTTTGGAATTTTTCTTTATTGTTTCCAACCCAGCCAATTATTCTAATTAAGGCTGCTAGACTTAGCAAATGATTCATAGGATGCCTGGTAAGAATTCAGTTCCAGGTAAATATTGAATTCTTACACATAAATACACCCAAGTGTTGCATATGTGCTTTAAACATGAGGAGTTTTTGTTGCGTTTAGAAACACATCTGAGCTGAGGATGCCACTCAGTCGGGAGAGTTCTTCCTTGACATGCATGAAGCAGGAAGTTTTGGATTCTAATCCCAGCATCACAAAAACCCGGTACAGCAGCACACACCTGTAATCCCAGCACTCAGGAGGTGGAGGCAGGAGGGTCAGAAACTTAAGGTCATCCTTGGCCAACCTGTTAGAAAAGAAAATAAGAGACTCACATGTATCTATGTTGTGAAGGGAATCTAAAGGAGAAGAAAGGCTTGAGAAGCAGGCCTCTCTGGAGAAGACAGAGGAAGATGTAAGCACCAGTCCCATTCTGCTTTGATGCCCAAACCTCATCTACATGTTTCTTTTCTTGCTCCATGAATGTACCTTCCACCAAGATGGGTATCATAGGTAACTAGGCTGTGGTGAGACTCACTCGTGGTGTCCTTCTTTCCATGTTCCATGCTGTCCACCAATTTTCTCCTCAACAGTCCCCCATGGTACTTCTAAAAATATGGTCTGATTTAATTATTCCATCCTTTTGCCTTTATTTTCTGCAAAACTGAGTGAGTGCCTGCTTACCACCTGTTCCTCTTTCTCTGAGAGCCATGGCCTCAAACGAGACTGTTGGTCAAGGCCTTGTAAAAGACACACACTGAAGTTCTAAGCCCCACAACTCAGGATGTGAACTGATTGGGAGTCAGGCTCTTCACAAGGTAAAAAGAGACCTGCTGGGACCGAGAGGCTATAATCCAGCATGACTAGTATCCTGGTAGAAAAGGAAATGTGGACATAGAGGCAGACCTGGATAGAAGGAAGAATATGTAAGAGACTTAGAAAGAATAGGCCCCATGAGGACAATGGCTTAGACAATGGCCAGAGACAATGCAGCAGGACCTGAGAAACAAGAGCGGAGTCCTCTGCATCCTTCGGAGGGACTCTCCCTATTAGTATCTTAATTTCACATGTCTTGGGGCTGTACAAATGGCTCAGCTGTTGAGAGCACTTGCTCTTACAGAGGACACAAGTTTGGTTCCCAACACTCACATGGCGGCTCATGACCATCAGAGTTCCAGGGGATCTGATGCTCTCGTCTGGACTCCATGGGCACCAGGCACAGATGTAGTGCACAGACATTCATACAAGCAAACATGCACACGCATAAAGTAATACAATTTTAAAAATTTGTTTTATGTGTTTAAAATCTATAATTATGAGAGAGTCAGTCTTGTTCTAGGAGACTCAGTGCATCTCACTTGGTTATGATGACATTAGGAAATTAATATGCCACCTGACTTGTCTTTTAATTAATATACTGCCTGGCTTGTCTTTCTCTTGCTGTGACACATCATTTCAGGTGACATGTGTTTGCTCCTGTCACTATACTAATACACACCAAGCTACCATTTGTTTCTCTCTAATGACTTGGACCCCTCCAGTCTTAGTATTGAGCTCATAGCCTCCAGGCTGGTGGAGTTTGTCCCTCATCTGCGCTTACTTGGAGGCTTGTCTCCATCTCTCACCGAGCATCACCATGAGCTGTGACTTTTAACCTGTTAAACATTCAAGGGACATTTCAAATTTTTGTTGAGTATGTAAAATGCCCATACAGAACTAGGGTGCTTGGATGTTGTGATTTAATGTTCTTGTAAATTCCACATGACAAAGGTCTGCAAATAGGGAAGTGATGTCAGAGGAGTTGAACAATTTGTGCAGGACCATGTACCTAGCAAGCATCAAAGCTAAACAAGATGTAAGCAGTCTGGTTCTGTTGTGAGAACACTTACCTGCTTTGGAGCATGGCTGCTTTCATGTGTCTTTCACCCCTTTTCATGGCTTAGCACCCCACTGACAGCAGTACTCAATACAGCCTGTGTGGAATTGCAGGTTATTACAGTTCATCCAGTTGCTGTAACTACAATGTAGGTCATATGTCTTGGATGGAAAGGATAGAACACAGTCCAGAGGAGAGAGATTAAGTTTATTAAGGGATGGATAAAGGTTTTAAGTGAGTATGTGTCTACAGTTGATCACACACTCATGGTTACTAAGGCAAGTAGGTTGGAGATTTAGCTCAGTGGTAGAACACTTGCCTAGCAAGCACAAGGCCCTGGGTTCCATCCTCAGCTATGGAGGGGTGGAGGAGGATTAGTAATACATCTCTGCATTTATTAAATGGTCTTCCAAATTTTAGCTGATGTTTTGTTTCATTCTAAATACCCTTTCTAATATCTCCACCGACTTAAACTGAGAAACAGCTAGAAAAATTAGTGTTTCTTTGTGAGAATAAAGATAATTGGCTTTCTAATAACAGAAGTTTTACCATAAAATAAATGTTTATTGAAGAATTACTAAGTGTAAGGTAGTGTTCTTTTTTATTATTAATCACTCTTCGACAATGGCATGCACGTATATAATACAGTTTGGTCATTTTCACCCCTATTACCCTTTCTCACTCCCATTCCCATGAACCTTTTCTTTCTAATTCCCCCTCTCATTTTCCCATCTTTTTATTTTGTAACTTGCTTAGTTTAATTTAGAGTTTCTTGCATGAGCATGGATGAGGCAGGTATTCATTGGAGCAATGACAGATTACCAGTGCGCCTACACTAGGGAAGGAGAAGACCCTCCACCCCATCGCTCAGCACCCACTAACTGCCAAGAGATCCTCAAGGAGGGATGAGACCGCAGGTGCACCTTCTATCTGTGCTGAAATGCTGAAGGACCCCATTGTGAGCAGGCTTTAGTTAGGTAACCACAATTTCTGTGAGTTAACAAATGAGAAGGTCACACCATGTCCAGAAAAGCATCTCACCACACTTCTCTGCCTCTTCTGGGTCTTGCATTCTTTCTGCCTCCTCTTGGCAAATCTTCCTGAGCCTTGGAGGAGGAAACAGAGATGTCTCATTGAGGGATGGGCCTCAACAGCTGTTTATGCTCAGTACTTTGATCAGTCCTGGGTCTCTGCATTAACCATCAGCAAGGCAGTATTGTTGAAGTAATGATTAAGAATATAGGTGATATTATTAGCATCCTAATTAAGATGATGTCATCTTTTCCTTGGAATAGTAATATTTTGAAGTATTTCATTTGGATACTTTTGAGATCATACTGTCCTTTTATTCTATATGTCTTCACAATCACAGCATAATGCTGCTATTATAAGATCCAAGGATGCCTTTATGGAAGAGAATGGTGTATCTAATGTAATGTTTTGTAAATTTTGGATGTTTGTAAGCATATCGAGTGTTGGAGTCAGATACAGGTGATAAGTCAACTAGTATTATTTATTTGCTTTAATTGCAAGACAACTCACCATCACTTTGTGTGTATTTATTGACAACACAATCTTTCCCTTTTTTACCTTCTTAACAAGAAAGGGTCTATATAAAACATTTGAGAAACTGCTAGTTTAATGCCACTTTGCCACCCATTATTTTCAGATCAGTTTGTCTTGAGTATTCCTTGCCTTGGAATGAATGGCCTGTGCTTTGTTTTGTTAACTAACTGACTGTAACTCATTATTTATCTACTGTATCACTCCAGTTCTACACAATGCACCAGATGGACAGAGTGAATATTTCTTTCCCTCAGAGAAAATTAGAACTAAATCTCAGATTGTTGCCTACACTGTACTTTCATGTCTTTGAACTTAGTCCCAGAAGTATCCATTGTCATATTATGCCATAGTCATCTAAATCAATTAAAGAGAAAATAAATTAAAGAAGCCTATTTATCATATGGTAGAAATTTAGGAAGATATTTGTAAAGGTATTGGGATGCCATTAAAAGTAACTGATTTGGGCCTTAATAAGTAGATTCACAAAATTTGAAAAACTGAGAGCGTATATAGTTGAAATGAATAACTGCATGTTCATTCAGGCTCATCAAGGGTGTTGTAGAATATTATTTTAAGGTGTGTTGCTTTTGTTTATGTTGCATTTGTTTACTGTGAAGCCGTGGTACTTTGCTTGTCTAAAACACATAATGGTCTAATAAAGAACTGAATAGTCAATAGCAAGGCGGGAGAAAGGAGAGGCATGGCTGCAGGCAGAGAGAATATATTGAAGAAGAAATCTGAAAGAAAAAAGAAAAAAGAAGCTAGAGAAGGAGGAGGACCCCGGAGCCAGTCACCCAGCTACACAGCTAGATATGGAGTAAGAAAGAAAGGTATACAAAAGGTTTAGAGAAAGGTAAAAGCCCAGAGGCAAAAGGTAGACAGGGTAACTTAAGAAAAGCTAGCAAGAAACAAGCCAAGCTAAGGCTGGACATTTATAAATAAGAATAAACCCCCATTTATAATTTATTTGGGAGCTGGGTAGTGGGCCTCCAAAAGAGCAAAATCAAACAACACAAGGGACTATAAGCAACTAGATATCAATGTGATGATTGTCTGGCTAGCTTGCTCATCAACAGAGAAGTTAAGGATTTGTTCACAGAACTGAAAGAATTCAAATTTGGAATGATGGGTATTCCTGAGAGTGGTGCTAGAACATTATGAGACTAAGCACTGGAACAGTAACTAATCTTAAAAGTTTAGTGCTTCTTTCAGATTAACATATTGTGTTAAACAATAACAACTGAGATTGGGTGAGAGAAAAGGACAAAGGCAAGACCTCCTCAGTTGATTTTCCCAACAGAGATTCATAGGCAAAAATCCCATACTATCCATCTGTAGTGGCAATGTACCCTCTTGTGAGTAATTCATCTAAATGCCCATCTCTCCTCTCTTCTCATCTCTGCTTTCCTGGCTCTCTCATTCACCTGGTCCATCAGAGGCAATGGCTACATAGAAAGAGAACAAATATTTGTTGTAGGAAAGCTAGGCACAGAAAAGAACATAGTAGACTTCAGAGCTGGTCATGAGAACTGCCAAACGTTGAGTAAAGTATCAGGAGCTTTTGGGATCTGGTCAGATGCTGTATCTGCAGCTGATAACTGAAACTGGGTGTTCCACAATTCGTCTAAAGGCAGTTCCTTAACAGAAACTCAAGGGGTAATGAAGTTTATGCTTATAAAGTATTTATTATAGCTGGTTAGTCTTTTCAATAGCACCCTGAGGTAGTTAGTTTCTCTATTTTATAGGCAATGTATTTCATAGACAGTTATGTGCTGTGAGCAAATCTGTATAATATTTGGAAAAATAAATTTGAACTTGAATCTTCTGATGCTATATTCTTCTCACTTTCAATATTTATTCCATTTTTCCAGCCTGTTTTGTTCTCTTGAAGTTTCATACCACTGGATCCATGTTTGTATATGCTCTAGACAGGAACAAAGCCAAACATGGTGGTACACATTTATAAAAATCTGGGCTTCAAAAGCTGAGGCAGGAAGACCACAAGGTCAAGGCTAGTCTATGATGCTGAGTAAGATCCTATTACTCTTTATTTAAATACAAAATAAAATAAAGCAATAGAGAAAGTGGGGATGTTCTAGACACGAGTGAAGTAGCCCTGAATGTGTAAGATCTGTCTCTAACATCATCTTTGTAGACCATCATCAATCACTTTGCTTCTGTACATGTCAAACTAGCTTTATTTTAATCAACTATAGAATAAGCCAGAGAAATAGTGTTAAAGAATCTCAGAGTCTATTTCAGGATGGCTCATTGATGTTTCATTCATTGACCATTCATCTGTCCTAAGTATAGTTTATCTTCCTTGTGTTTTAAATAACCCAGGGTTTGGGTACAACAACAAACCAGCTTTTCTTTCTCCATTTTTCCTTTCCTCCTTCCCTGATTTTTTCTTTCTTCCTTCTTCCTCTATTCCACTTCTCCCCCTTTCTTCTCTCCATCCTTCCCTCCTCCCCTCCTTTCCTCTCTGTAGAATACTGGAGATACCTTTTGGCGTTCATCCTCCACCCCCAACATTAGAAATTTCCCCATTGGTTGTTAGGGGAGATCAGAAGTCACCCCTTGACAAGAATGGACTGTAATTGGTGTAGCTGGTTTCAGTGCTCTCACTGCCCTTCTCCTAGCTACTGATAGAAAAATAACATTAATTTTCCATGTTTAAATGGTGTTTTTCTTTCCCCAGATGGTGATGTATATAAAAACAGGATTGGACACTGATGAAGCCATTTGCTTCTAAGTGGATTGAAAACACAAGGAGAAAGATGCTGTTCAGGACGGCAGAGGTGACAGAAACCCATAGACCGAACAGTGGAACCAGCAAATCCTCTGAGTTCTAGACCTCCTCTATTTTTTATTTCTATGGTCTGATAAACCATCTCAATATCTCAGGCAGTTTAGTGTGGATTTTTAGTTTCTTTCTATGGGAAAAATTCTAAATCATATATTCTCCATTCCTCCTCTCGAAATAAGGATTTATTGAATGGTTGATAAATTTCCAAGCTCTATATTATGTGTTTTAGGCAATACAAATGAATTCTTCATGGCATCTACCTCCCACTTCTAGGTCTTTTGTACCATGGACAGTTCAGCCCTTGTTGCAGGTGTTGTGATCACCAGTTATCATGGCTCATGTATGAGAACTCGAAGGTTCGGAGACAGGTACTGTACAGCATGTGGATTAAAAGAACTCTGATACCCCAATACAAGAAGACGTGAGCACTTGTTAGCTACATTCATCTCTAGGAGAGCAGTAGTGTCCTGCCTGCTGCAATAGAGGGATTGGATGGATGCCATTCTCTCACTAATTCTTTCCATTTCTCTCTCTCTCTCTCTCTCTCTCTCTCTCTCTCTCTCTCTCTCTCTCTCTCATCTTGTTTTTTTTTTTTTCAAGACAAGCTTTCTCTGTGTAGCCCTGGCTGTCCTGGCTCTGTAGACCAAGCTGGCCTTGAACTCAGAGATCCACCTGCCTCTGCCTCCCAAGTGCTGGGATTAAAAGTGTGCGCCACCACCACCTGTCCTACAATTCTCTTTCTTTGTATTAGATGAGGCTCAATTATGAGAGTGGGAACCTGAAAAAATGTAACAAAAGGCAGAACCTGGCTGTTGGAAGACTGATAGTCAGAGGAAAGCTTCATCTGAAGATGATGGTTCTAGACCCAGGAGAGCAAATCTTCTATGTTCTGCCCATCCGTGGTTACTGCACTGTGAGTGTTAGATGGCAGGAGGAGAAATGAATTCAAATAGACACGTCTTGTATTGATTATCAATTTATACTTCCAGTGTATTTGATAAACTATTAATACATAATAAACACTGGGGATCCAAAGAGAAATAGGACCATAATATTAGCACTTCAGCACACACGCACATACACACACACACACACACACACACACACACACACACACACATACACACACAGACATATAAGCAATTAGGTATAAACACAAAGTGATGTACATTAAATTAGGAGGCAAGAAAACAACCCCTTTAAGGCCACAAAGGGTTGGTGTTGGAGGTAATCCACAGACTGAGGGTCTAAAAATATCTTCAGCATGGTCTTGACAAAAAGGGAACCAAACCTGGATCTCTCAATTCCCAGTGTAAGATGGATCTTAAAAGAAATATTTGGCAACCCTTTTGGAAACAGCGTGAATGAATTCAACAGGAAATGAAAATGTAGGAAACTGGGTTAAACTTGAAAGGAAGAGTGTTTACTAAAATCAGTCCACACAGGAACTCCTGTCTGTAATTGGAGCATCCAAATCCAGGCTTAGGAATAGGCAAACACCGAAAGAGTGTGCTGTGAGGATGAGCCACCCTGTCTGTGATAGCCCGTTCTCTGTCTCTGTGGTGGGTTGGAGCTGCTGAGTACTTTAAAAAGACATACATTCTACTTGTACTTTGTGTGACTTTTCTAAAGCAAAAGGGGAAATTTTCCTTACTATCCCACACATTTGTAGTAAGGGTTGACTTTGCAGAAGTAACTACGCGGCTTCTTTTGTGCTTTCCCAAATAAGCTGTATATATATCATCCACCGAAAGAAGTGGGCTGCATACCAAGGTAAGGGTACTAGAAAATGGTATTAAGTTACAGCCTCTTTCTGGTTACTATTGCCTTTTAATTTTTTCTTTTTCTTGCTTTCTTTTTTTAAAAGATGTATTTATTATGTATACAGTGTTCTGTCCTTATGGATGCCTACAGGCCAGAAGAGGGCACCAGATCTCATTGCAGATGGTTGTGAGCCACCATGTGGTTGCTGGGAATTGAAGTCAGGACCTCTGGAAGAACAACCAGTGCTCTTAACCACTGAGCCATCTCTCCAGCCCCAAGATTTTATTTATTTATTTTGTGTATATGAGTGCTGTATCTGCATGTGTACCTTTATGGTGGAAGAGGGCATCAGATCCCACTATAGGTGGTTGTGAGCCACCACATGGATGCTGGGAATCGAACTCAAGACCTCTGGAAGAGCAGCCAGTGCTCTTAACTGCTGAGCCATCTCTCCAGCCCCTTTTAACTTTTTCAGAAGTCCCTTTCCTCTTTTGATTGGTAAGCTGAACAACTTTCTCATGACTCTGACTACCAAATTGTCATCTGATGACTGTAGCTGTAACTGGAGTCCCTAAGCTCCAGCTCAGATCAAGGTTTAACTCCCCCATCTGTAGAGTTCTGGGACGGTTTGTAGGAATTTCAAAGAACAGAGAGGGTGGTGTGGCTTTGCCTCATCCCTTCCATGTACCACCCAGTTCTGATCCTTTCAGCTTTCTGAGTAGAAGACCCAAGACAGAGATGGGGGTGGGGGACAATGATTATTTCCAATCACTGGACATTTCAAAGGTCCGTGGCAGGAAATGCTCAGGCTTCTGAACCTCTGGTGTGAGGTAGTTGTGGATGCTGCTGGAGAATTCTGCAGATACCAGGGTCCTGGGTAGGCTAAAGCAGTTCCTTTTATGGTGGAGCTTAGCTCCACTCTGCTCCCGTGGTTGCCCAGGACTCTTCAGAGAGACCCAGCTGAGCCTCAGCTTCCGTTTTGGTCCCCTGACAGAACCATGTCTTGAGAAGTCACATTGCTCTTCCCCAACTTCTGATCCTAGGCACCCATAGGTGGGGGTTCGGAGCTATGATGTCACTGGTCACAGTGATTCCTGTGTTCCTCGACACAATGTACCTGTGGGAATTCAATTTTTATTGAAAAGAGCATTTACTACTTACATGTCCTCGGAGAAGGGGTCATGGCATCTCATACAGACACATGGAGAAGGCCTAGGATTTGGTTAGAATGCGTGTGTGTGTGTGTGTGTGTGTGTGCGCGCGCGCGCGTGTTAAGAGAAAGAGAGGAAGAAAGAACGGAGAGCAAAGGAGTCTTAAGTAACCCAGGCTGGCAACTCATTATGTAGTGGCTGAGGATGACCTTGAGCTTTTGATCTTCCTGCCCTCACCTCCCAAGTGTTGTTATTACAGGCATGGATTATGGGGCCCAGTGTATGCAGTGCTGGGATACACCCAGGACTTCATGCCTGTTAGGTAAGTACTCTACCAGCTGAACACCCCACCTCAAGATTCATGACGATTAACTAAGAAACATATGCACAGATGGATGAATCACCATGTGAGGACACAGTGAAAAGCAACTGCCTGCAAGACGGAAAAGAAGTCTCAAAACAAAGCCTACCCTACCCACCCCTTGATCTTGGACATTCCCAATTTTAGAGCAGACAGAAAGAACTGGTTTAATCTCCCAAGTCTGTGGCACTTTGTTATGGCCGCTGTAGCAGACAAATACTCCCACGAGCACCTGCTTGCCATAGGTCACTGATAACTACTGTGAATGTCTCTTTTCTGTTTCCTTCTTGTAGCAGGAATCTTAAAGAGTCTTATTAATAAGAACAAACCTGGGGCCAGTTATTGGGGTGAACACTGGAAGATCAGAGAGACAGAACAAGCCACAGCTACCTCACCTGGCCAACTTCTCAGCTGGTCTTGTTTCCTCTGACTGGGAGTCTCTATGTCCTCATATCCGAATGGCTCTCAGCTGAACTGTGCTGCTCAAAACCTAAAAGCTTAACCAGTCAAATGCTTAACCAGCCAAACGCTTCTAGTTCCTGGTCCTCACGCTTTATATACCTTTCTACTATCTGCCATCACTCCCTGGGATTAAAGGCTCACTTTCTGGGATTAAAGGTGTGAGTCGCCATGTTTGGCTGTATCCTTGAACACATGGATTTCTGCCTCTGGAATGCTAGGATTAAAGGTATGTGCTAATCTTTATGTTTAATATTGTGGCTGTTCTGTCTCTGACCCCAGATAAGTTTATTAGGGTACACAATATTTTGGGGAACACAATACCACCACATTTCCTCTCTTTTTGTCTAAAATTTAAAAAAGCTTATAACTAATACAAGAAAAATTATATCCAATAAGTATATACAATATACACAGTCAAGATTACATTAACAATGTCTAGTCCATTAACATTTGACAGATTCAGACAAAAAACTCCATTATATATATTAACAATGTCCAGTTCAGTAACATTTGATAAACTCAGACAAAAATTTCATTACTTGTCTTATTTAAAACAAGTAGTTCCTTTTTAAAAGTATTTTTTTCTTTTCATAATAGATTCAGTAATCTACCTTTTGTCATTTTTATATCTTCCTCTTTTTCTTTTTAGTGTAGATTCAGTGATCTACCCATTCATCCTATTATTTCTTTATCTTTCTTCTCAGAGTAGATTTGATGATCTATCTCATATCTATAGTCTCTGTTTCTTTTTTCTTTCTAGGGGTGAAGATATCTTTAGGGAATCTTGAAAAGAAAAATTTTGGGTTAATTGTCAAGTCCTGTATCATTTGTCCAGTCGCTGCATAATGAGAAAGTGCAGGGCTTGTTTCAAGTCCTTGTTCAAGTAGTCTGTCAGGCTGGATCATCTCAGCTAGCCATTTCAAAATTGTCCTGAACACTTTGTAGTTCAAAGTCGATCTTTTCGTGATGTTAATCAGCTTAATGGCTTTACCATAGTCCAGTCCCATCTTCCTTTTGAAGATTTCAATGTTGCTGTTAGGCGTGGTCATGGTTCCCTGCAGATTTTGTGTGTGTGTGTGTGTGTGTGTGTGTGTGTGTGTGTGTGTGTGTGTTGTATGTGCCTCCTCTGTGGTTTGGAGCAATCACAGTCTGATAAATGTCTGTCTCTCAGAACCATGAACATTCTTCCCTAAAAGAAAAAATCTTCACAGCAATTTTTCCTCACCATTTGTCTTGCCAAATTTTTTCAAACTGACCTTTATGGATGCTTTCTTGTAACACAATGGTCCGGGCATTTCTTCTCTGAACAAACAGCAGTAAGCTCTTCATCCCAGGTAGCAGCATCACTGCAGTCACCAACATGATGAGAAGGAGCCAGCAACTTGGAGCAGCAGCTGCTGCCTCCATGGTCCCACTGAAAACGTTTGTGGCTCGGCCCAGGCTGAAGCTTCTCCTTAGGAAGCCTCCTAGGCCGGCCTCAAACTCCGGATCCTCCTGCCTCTATCTCCTTCAGTAAATCCTACTGGCGTGTGCCACCACAACAGCTGTGGCTTGCTCTGTCTCTCTGATCTTCCAGTGTTCACCCCAATAACTGGCCCCAGGTTCGTTCTTATTAATAAGACTCTTTAAGATTCCTGCTACATCTGGTGCCCAATGTTCGTGGTATGAATTCATGAAAAAGCTGCTTGCCTGTGGCCTTGTGGGCCCCAGCTCAGGCCTGAGCTACACTTGGCTCGAGAGAACAGTCACACCCTCTGTCCTCTGCTTGTATTGACTTGGGCAGTGGCTGTGGTCATGATGGTGTCCTCAGCAACTGGGCTGCATCTTCGTAAGAGCTGGAAAAATGTGCTCCAACGGATGGTGTCCGCTTGTGGCTCTACTTGCAATTGGGGCCTAGATCCCATTCAACGTGGTTTCTGTCCACACAGCAATGGGTGAACGTAAACAGCTTGGGTCAAGTGGGCTTGTTTTCTCTCCTGAATATATTTACGTCTCCCAATTATTATAAGTTCCTCGACAGTGCCACGCCAAAGAGCCTAGCATTGCATTTGCTG
This sequence comes from Peromyscus leucopus, assembly GCF_004664715.2. Taxonomy (NCBI): domain Eukaryota; kingdom Metazoa; phylum Chordata; class Mammalia; order Rodentia; family Cricetidae; genus Peromyscus; species Peromyscus leucopus. The sequence goes on along the minus strand of NC_051079.1, from coordinate 41,844,994 downwards.
GTCAGAAGAAATAAATGCTCTCCTTGTTTGGTAAGGGGCTTCTCCCGATAGGGACTCAGCCTGAGGTGGCATTTGTCACCCACTCCTGCCACCTTGTAGAATTCACAAGCCTTCGCACCCAGGGAAATCATTAGTCACACTGAACTTGTTTACAAGTAAATGCTAAGCGAGTTTCAATGATAAGCTTGCCCAATAGGCCAGAATGTGATTACCCAAAACACCATTTGAAGAAATGATAGCTCAGTTTCATCCACAGCTCCATTCCCCCCCTCCTTTTAAAAAAAATTTTAGCCCCACTTTCTGATGTCCCCGTTTCGTTTAGAAGCAGATACCGCCTGGAAAGCTGCAATTGCTGTGGAGTAGTAACCAGGGGTCCCCCACAGGCCACAGATTCTCCAATCACGAACAGGTGCAGTCACGCCCCCTGCAAAAACAAAGATACTCTGTCTGAATGGGCACAACGTGGAAGAATGGGGTGTATTAATAGCTAAAGAGTGTCTTTATTAACAGTAGAACAGCTGGCGGTTCTATATGGCGGCAGCACTCGTTCCAATCCATTTTATCCAATTGCAGAACTATAAGCATGCTCCACCAGGGAACTAAGGGGACCACACGCAAGCAATCAGCCATTCCACAGTACTCTAATTGCTTCACAGTTGGAAGTGTGTTCTCAGCCACTGTTATTCTTCTGGGGGAGTTGTTGGTGCACTAGCCTCTCTAGAATCAAGTGCTGCTAATGCAGATAAACTGCTTGGAGACACTTCCTTTGTTTTACAAGGCCTTTCAAGCAATTCTCCGTGGGGGGTCCCCTAGTCTCAGCTGATCATCAATCCCCAGTGCTGGGTGCCAGGAGGGAAGTGGAGGCAGGGGGTTTCGGTGTCTTTGTGATCTCCTGGAGAAGCAGTTATCGTAAAGAAGGAAAAAAAAATAAACTCCCAAGTTGTAAGGATTCTGTCAGACCCTGCTTGAGAATCTTTCTTTAGGGCACCCTGCTGAGCTGAAGAATAGACTAGGTGAGTCCCTGCAGATGTCTTAACCGCCTGTGCCTGTCTGCCAAGGCTGGAAGCAGTGGGGAAAGATTCGGGAGGAGTCCATGTCAGGTAAGATCAGGTTACAGAGGTGAGAGAGGAAAGGAAGGAAGGGATTGGAAAACCTGTAAAAGCACAGCCGAAGGACACAAACTCAAAACAAAACCTGGACGACCTGGGCAGATGGAGGGGGTGGGACTCCTTCCCTCGATGAGTGTGTTTGTCAAAGAAGGATCTGGCCAACTGTTATTAAAATCACTTACAATGTCATATAAAGGAGGCTGAGTGACTTTCTTATTCTCCGACAACCATTTCATTTTCTTCATGTGTTTGTTTTATCATACAGCCTAAGAAAACACTGTTTGCAGAGCGCTGTATCTCTGCTTTTTATGGAGTAATTCCTATTTGGTGAGTTTTCCAAGTATCCTTTGGGGAGAATATTAAAAAGCTCTTGGCTGTATTTAGCCCAGACAAATACAGGCAGATATGAAATTATAAAATCTTCCTTATATGCAAGGCTTTCTTTGTTCTTTCTGATCATGTGGGGATTGAGTGACTCTGAGGAATGAGAATTATTGTTTCGAGTTTTCCAATCAGGCTTCCAATCACTACACCGCTCTCTGGCTGTTGGGAGGACTTACTAGTTTGTCCTTGTTAGCATGTAGCTCAAGGTAATAAAATCATAGGCTACTCTCATTTATCTATCCCCATTTTGCTAAATTGCCCCCAAATGGCTTTCAGACACTTTTTCCTCCATCCCTACTGATAGCACTTTCTGAATAAAGAAGCACGTCTCTGGCCACAACAATAGATTCGGATGAAATGGAAATCATTGTTGAAAATAAAATAGACCCCAGAGAGCTCAGGACAGCAAAAACCACCCGTCCATAGAGAAAAGTGGCTAACGCTTTAATAAAAGGCATCAAAGACATGAGAGGCCAGACAACAGAGAGAGAAGGAGGCAAAGGTCGTGTCTGTAATAGACGCTCTTTTATGTGGTGTGCGTGATGGGTTAAGTTTTCAGAACAGCATAAATTCCCCACAAGAATCCTTAAATTCTCAGCCCTCCTGCCAAGAAAGTGAAGATGTGTATGCATCTGTTTGGAAAGCTCCCAAATGCGTGTGCTAAACAGACCAGGCAGCAGCCATTGCCAAATACTCAGCATAGCACATTGCCCTCATGCTGTGGAGGGTTTCTTTTGGTGGCTGAAGGCACCTGCAGACAACGTGGGGATGAGACCAGAAGGATGAGATATTTCTGGCAACAGGATGCCAGGGTTTGCTCAGAGTGAAATGAACAAATGGACAGTGGACAGATTCTTCTCAACTCCGAGAGACTATTTAGAGACACATTCAAGCTAACACTATCTGTGAGCAAGGATGGAGTCATTTCTGCTACTCAGTATAAACAGTATTTTCTTCTTGAATGGTCTGTACAAGGTCAAAGGTGGCTTCTGTGACCTCTAAGATTCTGTGTTTCTTGGCCAGTTAAAATAGCATCTTCTGGGCCAGCAACTGTGTGGAGCAGTTCAAGGGGATCTAGAATGTTCTGTGCTCAGATGAGCATGCTTAATGGAATCTATCACTCCTGGGTCTGTTTTGAATGCCATACTGTGTTTGTAATGGTGGGCAAATTACCTCACTCTTTTCTCTGTCTCCTGCCACACTCCCCTCTTCCCTCCCACTAAACTCCAGCTAAAGTCACAAAGTCCATGAGTATGAAAGTTGTATTTTTCTTTTCTTTTCTCTAGGACCTAGCCCAATTCCCTAAGTAAGTGCCATGTAATACCATGAATCTGTGTAACTACGCTGAAATATGTAAATACCCTGTACATGCGTAAATATCATAAAATGCAGGTGGATACTGTATCTGCTACATGTCTTATCTAGGTAATATGGACATTCATCTTGGCATTTCTAAGATGGGAACATATTTTAATATCTCTTTAGAGGATTCAGTGTTTTTGAGTGACCTTTACAACAGGCTTGTGAGACAGAGCAATAGTTTTGTTGTGTCTATCTACATTTAGAGGTCCTAACAGCTTAAAGGGCATCTCTCCAGTGAATGGCACTAGATGTGGCTCCAAGGAAGGTTTCCACTACATCAAAGTACTAATTGATGTCTAGTAGAACAGAGTTCAAAGGGAAGCACTGCATACAGCTGCATTCCTACAGGGAGGGTCACAAACTTTGTCCCCCATCAGGATTTCCTGGAAGTGAGCAGACTATTGTGATCATTCTCTTGATTCCTACTCATTCTTCAGTGTCAGACCACATACAAACCCAATTAGATGTCATCCACATTTATTCATCTAGCCTTGCATTTAATCTACATGCAGCTATGTAGCATAGGCTCTTCACCTCTAAAACTGAGAACCTGGGTGGTTCTAGTTCCCCCTTCTTCATATGGGACACTGATTACTTAAAGATGACAAATCCTCCCACCCTGAGACTGGCCTAACTCTGTGTACCAGATGAAGGATGCTGTGAGGGTCCTGTGGATGCTGGCATAGCCGCCTTCTATTTTGGTGATGCCTGGATGTGATGGTTAATATTGAACTGCAACTTGACAGGATATAGAACCTCTCATAAAGCAAGCCACTGAGGAGGAGTGGGTGGGGAGGGGGCTTGTTGGATGGTAGGGGAAGGAAACAGAGGAGAAGAGGGAGGAGAAACCACAGTTGGTATGTAAAATAAATGAAAAAAATTTAATAAAAAAAATGCAAAGCAAGCCTCTAAGCACCCTTGTGAGAGATAATCTAGAATAGGTTTGTCTCTGGCCTTGCCTCTGAGGGATTTTCTTGCTGTGGTTGACTGAGGTGGGAATACCCATCTTAAATGTAGGAAGTACCTTCTGATGGGCAGCCAGGGTATACTGAGGTTCAAGATTGTACTGTTTGCTTGCTCATTTTAACATCTTCCTGGTGAGTCCTTCTATCATATTCATGTCTTGCTGTTCTGGTCACTGCTGACACTGAAACCCGGCTTCCTCAGAACTGAAGACCAATAGTTTTCCAGGAATCCTTCAGGCTGGATGACCCAGCACCAGCTTGGGACTGCTGAGTCATCCAACCCCATGGACTGAGCCACTACCCCAGTTCTCAGCTTCATTAGCATAAGACGACCACTAATGGACTGCCAAGTAGATAATGCCCCATTTAATATGTATTCAGTCTATCAGTTCTGTTCCTCTAGAGAACTTTAATACACAGTGGGATAGGCAGGAACTTGGAACATGTGACCCTATGTGCCATTCTTGTTAGGGAATACTGAGAACACGTACCTGATGATGGGTGGCTTCCATCATCTGTGTCACCGAGTTGGGCATCTCTTTTATGGAGTTGTTTAGTCCTTTTTCTGCTACATGAAATAAGAGGGGCAATTTTCCCAGTTGCACTGAGTGCCTTGGTAATTCTTCTAGGCTCCATCTGTTGATTCAATTTCGCCTTTAATGTGTGAACTCTGGTGTCTCAGAGCATGACACTGCCAGCTTCTTGCAGTGAATGGCTCTTGGGCTAATGTGAGCACTCTTTAGTGTGAGGAATGCCAGGATATATGCACCACTGAGGCAGTACTATACTATGTCACCAGGTTTGTTCAGCTTCCAAAGGTAGATTTCCCCAAATAGCGAATGAGTTAACTAATAGATTGTGATGCCTCCACTTAATGGGCTACCAAGTCCTCAATAGAATGAATGATGGAGTACTGTATTTATAGACCCAGAAAGATAATCATGTCAAAATCACAATAATGTTAATATAAAATTAATCTACTTGTATAAAATTACCAGTATCTATATTTCAATGAGCAGACAGTCATCTGGACGGCTGTTCATAAATTAACAGTGGCCATCCCTACACATAGAATTTGATAAGATTTAACATGTTTTCCTCGTGGTTTTATATATAATTGAGATAGTTCTTGCAGTGATGAAATCTCATGTTTGGTAACAGAACAAATGAAAACTAATTTCACTTAAGAAAAAGGTGTCTTCTGTTTTGTGTTGAGCAGCACTGAAATCCCACCTCCTCAGCAACATTAGGAACCATTAGCCAGGTATTTACCTGTGACTGGGGCATTCCTTGAGATCAGGCACAACCGTCGATGTTAGAATTCTGCCCTCACTCTAGCTACATGACTGCACATGCTTGGTTCAGGAGTTAAGCAAAGGGTCTTGCATGTTACGTCATCAGTGTGTGCTGGTGATCATGTAGGTGCGGCATAGTCATACAAGCCCATCTGCACCTTAAAGGGCCGTGACTCAGACCCCACCCTCTCTCTCTGTTCTGCGTCTTCCCCCCCGCCATCTTTCTGTCTGCCCTCCACATGTGCTCTTTCCCAAGCCTGGTTCTTTTTCTCCCCAACCCCTTTCTTCCTAATAAAGCTCTTTGCTCCCAGGTAGCGTGGCCATGGCTCGTGACCTTTTCATACGGTAACCAGCACCGCTTATCATTCATTTCAATTGAGATAGCTGTTATCATGCTTTTCTATGAAGCTGGAGCATCTGATAAATTTCATATATTCCACATAGGTAAGCGGTCAACGCTTCCTAAACTCCACTCACTGCCCCGCCCTACAGCCAGTGAATCTCGTAGCCACAACCAACTCACAAGGACAACATTAGTGTATGAAAATTTTGAGTATCTCAGACTCAATTGCTATGGGAATAGAAACATTTCAAAGGTACACAAGGTTATTTCATTCAATAGTCCCTTCATGCATACAACTCCTATCCAATGAGAAGAGGCAAGTTTTGTGAAAATGTACAGCCTGCCAGAATTCCTAGGAGAAAAGAGCATAATGCATTTATCTAATTCTTCTTTATCAATAAAACATCAGAGTCAGATATCGGGGTAAGAACCTGAAAGATCAGAGAAGCAGAAGAGCGGCCACCAGTGACTTCCTACCTCTTCAGTTCCCTTCCTCCAAAAGGGCCGAGATACTCATTAAGCCCCGCCTTACTACTTCCTCAGTCCTCCAAAACCTCAATAGTTAGTTTTGATCAGCTAGTGGCTAGATCTGCCCTCTGATTCAAAACAAGCATTATTGTCAGATTGCAATCAAAATACCACACAAGAGCAGGCCTTGTATTCTCCCTGAGCATATGTTGAGAACACAGTCTGTCTGTGTTCTCTGGTTCATCTCCATAGGTATTGAGTTTGAGACCTTGGAGGGACAGGGTGTGAAGGAACAGAAAAAGCACCCCCAGGCATTTTTTTCATTAAGAACCCTGAAACTATTGAAGAACCAGGAGGGACCAGTGCATCTGTTGCTGATGGGTGATGATGACGAGGTCAGAAAGGAAGGAAGAGCCAGAAAGGCAAGAGATGGGAGAGCTCACAGATGAAGAAAGACCATCCAGAGGTACATGTGAGCAATCAGGGTGATGGAGAGAGGAGATGGAGAGGAAGCAGGATGTGCAGAAGGGAAACTCCAGTGACCTCTGGAAGGCCCCACCCTCTCTCTCTCTCTGTTCTGCTCCCCCCACCATCCTGGAGCTTAAGCACAGGTACACACACTCTTTTCCATAGGGAAAGTTTAAGACCCAGAAACCTGGCATCATATCACTTTCCATATTCATGCAGAATGTTCATTTACTACTTGGCTAGTGAGAGGCCTGGTTATCACGTCTAGTAAAGGAATATTCCAACACAGATAATAGGGGTCTCAACTTGGCAGGGCAAAAAGAGTTCATGCATAGAATTTCAGGGTATGTGAACTTGGATGTGGAGAAAACTTTATCTTTATTAACTGTAATTCAGTGTTTTCTGTGACTCTGAATATAGTTAAAATGTCACCTCAGAATCAGAAGCATATGTGATTTTGACTAGTAAAATTAATGAGTAGTTTATTACTGTACTAAACAGCAATAAACAGGATGTTGTTTATTATCCTTACTTAGTACAGGATTATAACATTAAACTGCCTGATCTGCTATAGCAGAGATTTTTATCTATGCATACACATTACTATATCACAAATGTATTTTTGAACCATCCCATAAATATATTTTCACATAGTTGATTTCCACTGTGGTTGACTGTATTTCTTCCATGCATGTAAGCATATGATCCCAAGAAAAGGGCTACAAGTTTCACTCACTGTCCCTGGCTCAGAAAGAGGTGTTCTATATCAGAGAAGATGCTTGTTCTGAGAGCATTGGATCAGCCCCCTGTGCTGGGTACTCTTAGAGATGCCATGAATCTCTTCTCCAGGTGACTGACATAAGAATCCCCCAGGCGGCCTGTGAGCCTGAGGGCTGGCAGCCACGTTGACATATAACAGGTGTGATAAGCATTCTTCCTACAAAGAGGAATTTTTTATTTCTATTTTTTTTTTAGAATTTATTTATTTTTTATTTTATGTGCATTGTTGTTTTGCCTATATGTATGTCTGTATGAGGGTTCTGGATCCTGGAATTACAGACAGTTGTGAGCTGCCATGTGGGTGCTGGGACTTGAACCCAGGTCCTCTGGCAGAGCAGTCAGTGCTCTTAACCACTGAGTCATCTCTCCAGTCCCTACATAAGGGTTCTTACCAAGATTTATCAGTAAAATTTGGCAATAATAGAGAATTAAAACAATGTATGATCATTTAATTAATGTAATAGGCATTTATACTTCTATCTACAAAAGACCTAAGTCTATTAGGGTGCCTGCTCTGGGATGGGATGACTTAAATATCCACAATTTGACAAATGCTTTTGCAGTATCCAAATTCTGAGGACTCCCTCTGCCCCAGGGTCTGCTTGTCTCCTGCACCAGCATGAAGATGCAAACACCCATTTTCTCCAAGCAATTGTATTTTGCCCACATTGTCTGTTCTGTCTTGTGCTTATAATACACTCATGTGACGGTTCCATCCAAGTGGACAGATGGCAACGTAGTGAAAAACACCCCCCAGAAAAGCTCCATAGCTATGGGTTTTGTGTTTTCAACAAAGGCTGCACCTACCCAACTCGGCCTCCTTCAAGAATCTATAGTGTGGGGGCTTTTAGCAGATGGTTCTGCCTCGTCAGGCCCACAGCTGTGTGTTCCTGGCACAGGAACAATGTTTGAACTCTGTACAGAAATTTTGTAAGATATGTTTCTTGTTGCCTTTTCATGAATTTTATTTGGTATTTTTTTTTTTTACACCATAAAGAGTCTGGAGACCATATTGAGAAAATGTTGGCAAGGGAGAGCTATTTGTTAGCTAGCCAGATTTATTTAAAGAGGATCAATCAGATATAATTCTGGGAAAGAGGCAGCCCACTGGCACAGATTGCACATCCCAGCAAATACATAGCTTGAACTGCAGCCACTCAGTATTTCCTCTTTGCTCTCTTAAAATTAGATGCCTGTCTGGTGTTCACAGCCAGGTAGGACGAGGGCTGGAATACTTACTTTCTGAATGTATGTGACACATAGCTTTTTAAAACAGGGGGGTGGGGGTGGAGGGTGGGCTTGGATTTCGGATATCATTCGGTGATAAGACACTAACCTAGTGTGCATAGGGTTCTGGATTGGATCCCTAGCGTCAGAAAACCAGGCCAAATCCATCCGAACTACGGAAGTAGAAAACATGCAGGCTCTTTTGAGCTAATAAAATATAATGCTGCTTGATTTCAGAGATGGTATTTGGACATTCCCAATGCCACTCTGACAGACTGCTGCCATCTTTATTCCGATTCCACTCTGGAGTTTCTGTGTCCCCAGTACTTCTCCCTGATGAGGAAGCTCCAACCTTGGCATGGTGCGTGTGTGTGTGTGTGTGTGTGTGTGTGTGTGTGTGTGTGTGTGTGTGTGTGTGTGTCTGTGTGTGTTTGTGTGTCTCTCTGTGTGTTTGTGTATGTCTGGGTGTGTGCTTGGTGTGTCTGGATGTGTCTGTGCATATCTCTTTGACAAGACTCCAGGTTCATTGAGCTGACTTCTCCAAGATAATCCAGCAAGTCAGAATTAAGACAGAAACCAAACTCAGCTTTCTCTAACCTCAGCCACACCTATAATTCATCAAAGTCCTCCGATGGATTTAAAGATTCCTGACCTGGTCACTTTCGTTCAAGTGGAAATGTAAAAACTTTGTGGGTTTTGAAGATTTGGGTTGTTTTCTAGGAAATAGCATCCTGGCCCTCAGGAAACCCTGTCATTTCCTCCCGGATCCCTCCATCCTAAATTTAGTATGTGACATAAACAGAAAGCGATTCTCCCTGTGCTCTTGTAAGGCCCTAGGGATTGCTGCTGTTATCAGAGAAAGAGGTGCAGAGCCATTCCCGGCCGCATTCAATAGCATGCAGGGCTGTCTGCAGCTGGCAGGCAGCAGTCACTCGGGGCTCTTCTGGGAAGCTGTTCCTCTGATTGACAGTAGCTTGTGACCAGGGTCAAAACCCCAGCAGCTGCATGCAGGAGCAGAGTCTTCCTGCTCACATCTGATGGCTACAGTAAAAGGACCTGCAGGGAGATCCATATTAATGGCTGTAACCAGCTTTCTCTTTCATGATTTTCTGGCCTTTTCATTTTGTTTGAGATTGGATTTGAAAGTGAACTTTGTTCCGCGTTGTAGCCTATGGCAGCAGCAAATGAGATGAAATGCAGGCCGGAATAGCATGCACACTGCACACACTAAAAGCAGATGAACGAAAATGGGAATGACAGGGGTGGCTGAGGCTGGGTTTGTTTTTGTTTTTCTTAATAACGGGAGCTGAGCTTTCGCAGGAGTTACTGTGGGAGGGAAAAGGGGTCCAGAATTTACTGGACTTTTAGCAACCCTAACAGGCTTTCCCGGGAAGAAATTAAAGCTAGCTCCAACGTTCCTGAGCAGATATAAAAATCAAGGAAACAATCATGTCAGCAGCTGCAACTCAACTGCTTGCTGAACCCCCATGTGGGTGGGATGCACCTTAGGATCAGGAAGTGCTGTAAACAAGGTGATAGAAACAGAATCTAGAATGGCCAGGGATGATCATCTGAACAAGACAAAACAGGCTTCAAAGGACAGACCACTGCACGGCCATGTTGTCCGGATCCGCCCCTTCTGTTAGGTACCTGTGCAACGTGGCTTTGTCTTCAGTCACACAGAAATTTGACACAGACTATTCCAGAACTTCCTGTGATCGCTGTTTCCGCTACCTTTATCACGTGTTTTCCTCTTCCTGTGCTCCTCTTCCTCCCAGTGTCTTTTTTCTCAGCAGTCTCTGATTTCAACTGATGCCGTCCTACCGGTGACCTTCTTTCTGGATTGGAGCTTTGGTGAAAAGTCATCTCCATACCCGAGAATGTTTAGGTTTCTTATTTTTTTTTAAATTTTTTACAAATGGAATTTCTCACTGTAGTCATGTAAATGACTTATTTTAAGTTCAGTTTTGTGAAGGTGAGAGATCTTTGCCTGAGTTCTTTATTCTTTCTTTCTTTTTTCCAGGATCATTTGCTCAAAAGATGATCTTTGCTCCTTTGTTTTTCTGTCAAGCATCAACTAGCCTTTGTCTCAGCTCACTCTGTGTGGTGGCACCAAATGACCATGGACTGGACAATACGTACGAAGGGCTCGCAGTTCTGAAGGCGGGAACACGGAGATGGGTGGGCAGGTATCTCGAAAAGGCCTTCATCTTGGCTAACTTTTGTGTTGCTTTGATGAAGGAGTTGATCCCATTCATCGTTTCGTCGGTTGAGAAATCTAAGCTCTGAGCGCACATGTGGCGACATCGTGACATTGGATATCACTAGGTGGAAGAAGTGAGTGACAAGAGATGTCACACGGCAGGACCAAAGTCAAGAGTGAGAGGGACCCAACCTCCTCGTTTGTAAGAACCAATCTGCCTTTGTGGCACACAGCCTAGCACTCTTTCACTTGGGTAGTCACAAACATTGTCCCCTCGAATGTCCCTGTTTATGGCCCCGCCACCTTTCAATATCACTGTACTGGAAAACAAGGCTCACTGTGAGTTGGGGGTAGAGACACATTCCATCCCAACTGCCAGAGCCTTCTTGCTGCATGGTCTCAGGACAGAAAGTCAAAGGTGGGGGTGGGGTGCGGCATGAGAGGACCCAACTGGCTTTTAAAAAGCACACTACTTCTGTGACAACAAACGTACCCTGTGATGATGCCACTGATTCATTCCTGAGGGCAGAGCATACATCTCTCAACACTGTTGCTTGGGGGAAATCTGCATTTCCAATGCACAAACTTCCACGATGTGTCCATGTTGCTTTGCACTGGATGACTGCACACCTTTCTGGTAATTGCCTTGTCCTAGATTTTGAAACAGCTATCTTGAAATAATCATCATGATTACTGTTCCTCTGTGGTAAGGCTTGAAGTCAAATCCTGTCAGTCCTCTGACTTTGTTCCTTTTCAGAATTACGTGGGCTACCCTGCACCATTCAGCTCCCTACATAAACTTTAGAATTAGTTTGCTGATTGCTACAAAGTAAGAGGCTGAGAAAAGTTCTGCTACCTCCTCCTTTAACCTAGGATATCCCATACTGATTTGCTTTAGTCTTAAAGATATCTAATGCCTGGCCCTCCACTCAGGAGCCCACCTTAATTAGTCTGGGGAAGCGGGATGCGGGGGGTATGGGGGTTGCATTCTACTTCAAAGCTTCCCACAGGTAATTCTAATATATAGGAAAAATATATTATATATAGCTGAAGCAAATATTAAGCAGTGATGGAAACCATTGGCCTTGCTTCCATCCCTGCCTTCACCATGGTAATAGGAGCATATTCTTTGAAAGACATGATTTTAATCTCCGACTTTCTAGGAATGAGGCATCTGCCTCAGTCTGTATACTTGCACTTCTCTGGATTCTCCTAGTGTGTGTGGTCTTCTCTCTGCAGTGAGCAAGGCCTTCCTGTAACAAAATCTAAGCCAGGGAATCTTTTCTCCTAATGCTAACACACACACACACACACACACACACACACACACACACAGACACAGACACACACACACACACACACACACACACACATTTCTGAATGCGCGCACGCATTCAGACTTTTAATTTTTAATGGATTTTTAATTAAAGAAATATCCTTAGTGAAAAGTATTTCAACTGTGACTCCATTTTAAACATCCGAATATTTGCTAGATATAAAATGTTATAACACTCCAGCCTAGGCCCTTGTTCCTCTTCACATTTCTTCCCATTCCCGATCTGCCAGCCCTCTTTCCCTTCCTCTTCCTATCAGCTACTTTTCTGTTGCTGTGACAAAATACCATGACCATCAGGAACTTATCTTATAGAAGAAAGAGTTTATTTGGGCTTATGGTTCAAGAGAGAGAGAGTCCATAATGGTGAAGGAGTCATGACAGCCCGAGATGGAGAAGGACACTGAGAGATCACATATCAACCACACTCAGGAAGCAGAGACAGTCAACGGTATGTGAGGTGAGGCTGTAAACCCTTAAAGCTCATTCCCAGTAATGTACTTCCTCTGGAAGGACTCTCATCCTAGATGTCTCGTAACCTCTCCAAACAGTGTCACCAACCAGGGGCCAAGGGCTCAAATGTGTGAGTCTATAGGAGACATTTCACAGTCAAACCACCAGACTCCTCTTCTTCTAGTCATTCTTTCATCCTTCTTTTTGCCTCTTTACCTTTTCCAATCCTTTCTGTTCCATCCCTTCTTTCAGTATCTCAGATTTTGTTCTGTCTCTTCCTAGCTGGTACCACCTTCCTATCATCCTGTAACTTGCACATCTTGGTCTGGACCTGTTTCCTACCATCCTGAAACCTGCACATCTTGGTCTAGACCTGTTTCCTACCATCCTGTAACCTGCACATCTTGGTCTGGACCTGTTTCCTACCATCCTGTAACCTGCATATCTTGGTATGAACCTGTTTCCTACCATCCTGAAACTGCACATCTTGGCCTGGATCTGCATTCTCAAGGTCGGCAGGTTAGCTCACTAATGTATCATCAAAGGATAAGGCCATGTGTGGACTGTAAGCACAGCAATGGCCACCTACTTGTGAGTGATTCTGGATACCCCACCTTCAGCTCTTCTCTGCCTCCCATTTGCTTAGTAAAAGATCAGGACGTTGGTGGTGTCTGAGTCCATAGGCTTGTTATTCTGTAGAGTTAGCATAGTTATACCTCAGCAGCACTGGACACTCAGCAAGTGCTAATTAAGTGTTGCATGCAATTATGATTATGAATTCTAAGGCACTCCATCCATGGAAGGAAGATGAGAACCCTCACAAAAGATCCATTCATAATTCGTACACGGGACATTTGCATGTCACTGGTGTTCACATGCATCCAGCCAGTGCTCCCTTTGTTAACATTCCATTTCTCTGTAAACTCCCTCATTCATAACCTAGGTACATTTCCATCTGAATGCCTTCTTTTAAAAGTAAAAATAACACCATTTTCACACCATGGAGTTAAGCAGTTAAAATTCATTCATCATGGTGTGACATAAACTCTGTATCATATAACTCAAAAAAATGAATAGCTCTGTCTTCCTCTGCTTGCATGAGAGTTACAGAAGAAATACAGATGTGGCTGTGTGTTATTTGGTTCTTAAGGAGGCACTGGAAACATGGGGTGGGGGTCAGGTGAATTCTTGATTCTTCATTCTATTTTGAGGAATAGATCCATTCCTTTTCCAGGAAGTGAAAGCCTTCTCGCCAAACAAACAAAATGTACAACTTAGGAACTTACAAGTTACAGCAGACAGTGGCTGAAGAAAAGAGGGGAGGGGATTCTGAGCATTGTCCTTCCCACTCAGGCAGGAGGGTTTTCATCCATCCATCCATCCATCCATGCATGCATGCATCCATCCATCCATTCACCCACCCACCCACCACCATCCATCCATCCATCCATCTGCCACCCACCCATCCATCCATCCATCCATCCATCCATCCATCCATCCATCGGCCCACCCACCCATCCACCCATCCATCCATCCATCCATCCATCCATCCATCCATCCATCCATCCATCCATCCAGATGCTTTCTTGCTGTGTATTCTCCTGGCAACCATCACCACCCCCCACTCTGCACCCCTTCAAACTGGAGCTGAGTCCTAGTCTTCACTGGTTTCCTTCCCACCCTGTGAATGCTCTCCAGTGAAGGGCAAACTCTGGAGTGCTTGTAGATCTGTGATGAGCTGGGTAGTATTGATGGTGCCTCTCCTCTCCTCCCTAAACTAATGCCCACAGCAAGACCTTCTGTCTGGGATTCTCTTCTTTGCCTGGAGACTAGCTCAGATGTGCTGTGAGTGGCCATCTGATCTGAGATGTAAGCAGGAAAGTCACTATTTTCCTGGCCTGGGGCTTGAGTTTTTTCCAGGAAAGGAGAATTCCATTGATTAAAACAAGAATAATTTCACACTGATAGGGCTAAATCTTCGAAGTAAGAATCACCTATGAAATGGAATTCTTTTATTTAGATGTGAAAGAAAGGTCACCCTCACTCATGTGAATAGAATCAAGCCTTCACAAATGTTTTGCTTAATTCTCACTCCAGCCCATGTTCATTTAGATTTCCCTACAACGGTGTCCTTCCTGCCCCAGAGCACACAAATCTCCTGCTTGACAATGAAAACTTCCACCTCTGGGCTGAAGAGTACCATGTTGGTTATCTATGGTACTCTTCTTCAGACTTCAGTACTTGGGGGCTTAGAACAGCAGTGTGTTACTTCATGACTGTGCTTGAGTTTGAAATCTTAGTAGGACACAGTGAGCATGGCTTTGGCTTGTTCTATGTGTCACTGGCATTATTCAAGAGTCTCAAAACCTAGAGGCTAAAATGACCTGCAAATTAAGGCCAAGTGTGACCCTTGAGGGTAACTTGGTCCTGGAGTCTCTCCAAACACTGCTTATGTCCCCAGAAGATGGCAGTTGATTTCCCCCACAGCTAGTGGTCCCAAGAAGCAGGAATGAAGATGTCTTTTAGGATCTAAGCTTGGATTCACAGCCGCACATAACTACCACTGCATTCCAATCTTCAGAAGTCAGCCATGAAGGGCAGCCTGCATTTAAAGTGAGACCTGAGTTCTATGCTTTAGACAACAGAATGTAAATGAATCTGTGAAATTTAAAATTACCAATCACATTATGGAAAACCCCTCTGAGCAGGGTGGTGGTGGTGGTGGTGTTGGGAGTTAATGCCAATGACCCAAAGAAATGCTGGTTTTCATTCTAAAAGTAGGCAAGCAGGACTTTTAGTCCAGACAAATTGTTCTGGATTCATGTACACCCTCTGGCTTCATATGCACAGAGACACAGAACATTATGGTCTGGTATTATTATTAACTCTGCAGAGCAGGGGAACCAGAAGCCACGGAGAGTTAGGTAACTTCCCCCAGGTCAAGCAGACAGTGAGGGCCAGAGCCAGGTAAAGCAAGCCAGTGTTACCATGCCAACCATTTGCTACACATGATCATATTACACTGTTTTTCTCCTAGTGAAGAAAAAGAAAATAAATTTGTTTGTTTAATTGATTTGATTTGATTGTTTTATTTCATAACCAGCCATGGACTATTTATAAAATCTAGCCACTTCTCTTTGAGTTCCTAGCTTCTATTTTACCTTACATCAGACAACTTGGTCATCATAAGCATGCTAGCTGGGTTTCTGTTGCTGTGACAGAAACAATGATGAAAACTCACTTGAGGACAAAGAGTTGGTTTGGCACCCAGTTTACAGTCTTTCACTGAGGAAAGCCAAGGCAGGAACCTGGAGTCTGGAACTGAAGCAGAGGACATGGAGGAGCGCTGCTTCCTGGACTGTTGCTCACGGTTTGCTGAGCCTGATTTCTTATGGAACTCAGGACCACCTACCCAAGGAGCATCACTCAGTCAGTTGAGCCCTCCCACATCAGTCATTAATCAAGAAAACGCCTCACATAGAAGCCCACAGGCCAGTCTGATGGAAGCAATTCCCCAGCCGCAGCCCTGCCACCCAAGTTACTCCAGTTTGTGTCAAGTTGACAAAACTTAACCAGCATACAAAGATGTCACTTTTCAGAATGGACGAGTCAGGTGTTTACAAGTTGCAGAGTCTTTTCAGGGGTGGTAAAGACTGCCTGTCCAACACAGACACACAACCACACACATACACACATTCACACACTCACGCATGCACTCACACACACACAGGATAGTTTTGAGAACAGAGGGGAATAATGAATGGCTGTGTTTTGAAATCCATAAGACCATCAAGAGTTAATATAAGCTCCACACATAAGGTGGCTTCTTTATTATGTGCTCTATTTTCTGCCTTACAACCTGCAGCAAAACAAAATGACATTCAAGCAATTTGAAGAGTCACTATTAATTTGGATTCAGCCCATGAAGACTCCTGGGGATTTCACCACTGATATTTTGTAAAGTAAACACTTCCCACCATGCTTCCTAGAACTCCTTGAAGTTCCTCAGTAAGTTGTCAGCCAACCTGGCCAAGTCCCAGGGTGCTTTGAGATTTAGGAGTCCACAGCTAGCCTTGGCTGGGATGGGATGACTGTCCATATGTGGCATGGCCACCCTGTTGTGATCTGAAAGTTCATGTCTCCCAATCTCATATAGTTGAGATCTTAACTCCTCAAGGGATATTATTATGGGATGTTCTTTGAAATCCAAACCAGGCTCTGCCCCCACAGATAGAATTAGGGCCCTTCTAAAAGATCTTGGAAAACCTCCTTCCCCTTTTCACCCTGTGGGGACATAACAGGACATCAACTACTGGCAAGCAGGAGAGGTGCCCTTCCATTGTGCCCGCACTGCAGCTCCCTCAGATATCTGCCTAAGGAACTGTGAGGAACATACTTCTGCCCTTGAGCCTCCAGGTCTGTGGTACTTTTCTCACAACAACCTGAATGGACTAAGACAGATGAACACGGGCTTGAGAGGAAGTTAATTGGGTGCAAAACGCAATGACAATTTGAAGGGAGGAGACAGCAGAGCAAGCCGACCGTGGAAACTGCATTTGATTTAATAAACACGTGCTCACTGTGGGCTGGGGACTCTTCTAATCTTTTTCTCAGATAGTAACTCCTTTATCCTCATAACAACCTGCGAGGTCACAACTACTTATGGGCCCCGTTTAAAAGATGAAATCTGTTCTGATGCATAAGCCAGGCAGCCACTCAGGGTCACACAGTTGATGGGGACCGGGACTGCAGTTTCAGGCTGAGGCCTCTGACGTCTAAGTCCTGATTTGTAGCTACAGTGCTGAGTTAAGTTCCCTTGGCGTTGGCCCTCAGGCGTTGGTCTCCCTCAGGTAGATCAAATCATTGCCGATTTCACAATAAAAGCCCACTTCCTTTCTGATTACAAAAGCGGCATCTCCCCCTGACAGAAATGAGGTTGGGTTCACTCTTCTACTAACCCGATGTCAACAGCTGAACACTCTAGACCCAGAATGCATTGCAGCATCCAGTTTGAAGTTTCCCAGATGAGTGAGGATAATGTTGGGAGAATAACGGTCCTTTTGGCATTTAAATATAAGTGACAGGAACTCTTTAAGGCTACATAAACACAGCACACAGGTGTTAGGAAAAAAAAAAACAGCTGTGAATGAAGTCCAGGTCTTTCCCAACACAGAGAGAAATGATACAATAAAAGAGCTCCGACCTTCTGTTTTCAGGCTCCTGACCTTTGTTTCATTAGGCACACCTTTAACTGTGATAAACATCCACTTAAATGAATATCATTTCCTTACAATTACAGAAGGGTCATACATAATACACTGAGTTCCCCTGGCAGCCTGTGTGCCCGTCATGCATATTTCATGAGCAGTTCCATTCCCCAAGTCACTTTCAGTCAACGCTCAATCCCATGGCTCTAGTGTCCTTAAAGAGATCTCAGGGCAGTCGTTGTCACTCTGTACTTTATCAAGGAGAGCCAAGGAATGACCTGCTTGTAGTATCTGACCAACGCTACAGCAATCTTCCCTTTCAGATCCATATTACCGGAAACACATTCTCTTGATTGTGCTTGCCTAATGTAAATTCTATGCCAAGCAATAGAAGACATGAGGCCCTGCAGAGAGTGCCTGGAACAACCCTAATGAATGTAAAACGAAGGAGGGGGGAAGGCCTTGTGTTCCTAGGCCTACAATGTGTTCAATACTTGTGGGGCTGCGAAAATAGATCATGGTCCACGGGAGCGTGGTCAGGCAATTTAAGTGAGTCGACATCTGTTTGTGTGAAGTGATGTCTTTCCCAGCTGCCTCAGCTGGTGGGAAATAAAGTGTTGGAATGATAATAAGCAGAAGGAAAGTTTGCAGCAACAGTGAAATATAAGCCTCTTTATAGTCTCAATAGATTTTGCGAGCAATTTCCCTTTTTCTCCTTTCAAGACTATTGAGTTCGTCAAGACAGCTTCATCTTTTTTTGAGATCTCCCACCACACTCGGAGAATACAATCCGATCCAAGAAGCATGCAGCCTGTCTGCCAGCTTTTAAAGGTTGGTTTTTAGAACCAGATAAAACTCAAAACAGTTTACTTTAAAAAAAAATTCTGGTTTTAGAAACATTATCAACTTGGAAAACAGCTACTGCGTTTTTGTCCCTGATCACTCTGTCCAGCCTGCTATATTTAATTTATTAAAAATACATGGTGAGTGCCGAGTTAAGACCAGGATGTGCATGTCTCTTAGTCTGACATCTTGCAGTCTTCCTGTCCTATTTACCCTAGATAGCTTTGAGTCAGAAGCCTTTGTTCTGTATGCTCTTAGATGGAGAGGGTGATGTTTTCTTTAAACAACCTAAATTAATATTTATGTTGTTCAAATATTAGAGAAGCCACAGAAAATTATTAATCCAAAAAGGTTATAATTATCTTTAAAATGGTGGCAGCCATTGAAATGTAAATCATTACAGGCAGGCAAAGGGGAGGACTCCTGTTCTTGGTGCCCGCGGCCGCCTTCCAGGCCACCACGGCTTCAATTGATCATCCAAATCAAAGAGAAAGCCAGGCATTTCCAGTGGGGAACCAGGAGGGAAAGGCAGCAAAGAGAGCTATTCTGTTCTTAGGGACTGTGAGAGAGAGAGAGAGAGAGAGAGAGAGAGAGAGAGAGAGAGAGAGAGAGAGAGAAAAGAGAGAGGGAGGAAAGAAGCTGAAATGTGTTTCAAATCTGTCTTCTGTGGAATGTGAAGCTCTTCAAAGCTTACCCACAATACATAAAGTTTCCTGAACCCATAGACTCAAAAAGATTCATTGACAGTTTCTCTGAATTAAGCCTGTACCCTGTCTTCTATCTAGGCCAGCCGAGTTTAAACCAAATGGGAGTTCAATGAGTGACTGCGAGGTAGAAAGTCTTTGGGTGATTTCCATTGATAGTGTAGTTAGCATTTGGCTCAATGCTTCTGAAAAGTGAGTGCCTTGATTACATTGTTCAAGGAGACAACCAGGCCTAAGGAAGGGGACAGTGGTGAAGGGCAAGGGAAATAGAACACCCAGAAAAGAAGGGATGAGAAGTGTGAACTCCAAGTGGCAAAGCAGAGTCCCACGCCCAAGCCTCAGGAGCTCACCAATAAATGACAAGAGACAACAGGAATCTTCCCCAACCCCTGAGTGTTACTCACTGTGTAGACATCTCTCAAGCTCCATTAAATTCTATTTGACGTACATTAAAAAAGATTTAATCACAGATGCCAGTCAGCTAACCAACCCATTAATCTAGCTGTTTTTCCTAAGAAAATTGTATTTAAAAAGGTCTTTTTTTTCTCAATTTAATTTAGTCATCCTTTTAAATTTCATGTATTTATCATGTAAATGTGCCTTATTTGCAAAAGAAAAGCATGGGATTCAATGAAATAAATAGTTATTTCATTAAAATGGATACAAAAAACCCTGTGATTAGGGTAATTAATTTGCACACTAAAAGCTATCTTCCTGGTTCAGATCATTAATATTGATGGCCTTCGATTTTGTTCTCAGTAATGTTCCTTGAAATATACTCAGAACTGGCAACGGAGCTGGAGGAGCAGCATGCAAGCAGAGCGGAGGCGTGGGGAGCTAGTGCGGGGCTGTCTGCCCCCCTCCTCGGCTAGCCTAGCAACTCGCAGACCCCTGCACCCCAATCAACTCTGCCCACTCTAGAGGCAGGAGCTTCGGCGCTGTATCTTATCTCAAACGTCAGCTATTGATGCCTGGCCCTTATTGACGTGTGTCTTCTTTAGGAGAAAGGAAAAAAAAAAAAACATTTAAATTGCAAAATAACATTACAGGAGATGATGTCTAGGTACCACACGCTGTTATGCACCGCGTTGCCAGATAACAAGGCAACGTCTGTCAATATACCTTCCTCATTAGATTTTCATCTGCATATTATGCAAATGGACTGGAGCTGCCTTCCGCTTTGATAGCTCTCCGCCGCCACGAGTTTGAGTCGAGGCGCATATTTTGTTTCTGTGCTGTTCAGCAGATGTATTCTACCAAAGACCTTGTAGAAAAGGTGTCATATCAACGCAGCTCACTACGGAATACAGCTGTGGGCTGCACTCACACGAAAATCAAATCCTGGAACCATTTTAAATTGCCTTACCTAGCTGTGTCAGCACGCTCAACAATTCTGGGGTAGAAAATGAACTGCTATCTCCACAGAGATGTGCACGCAGATGGAGTCATACAATATTTTAACTCCTGTACAGTATTTATCTTGCATTTCAAGACTTTCCTGACAGGGCTGTCGCTAATGCTTTGTAATTACAGCATGATTTTCAAGAATGGTTTCTCTCTCTCTCTCTCTCTCTCTCTCTCTCTCTCTCTCTCTCTCTCTCTCTCTCTCTCTCTCTCTGACACATTGCACTTGAACGATTTCCTTTCGGGAGATCATAAAGTTATCCAAAGTTATCAGAATTACTCTCTCGCCTCTGCTACTCTGAGACTCGCTTTAGACCGCTAAATCTCTTCCGCAAATGAAGAAGCCAGAACTCAGGTTTTTAACAAGCTCCCTTGTTGTTTGCGTGCCAGGAGTGGTGCTTGTGTTAAAATTTGAACATGGTTTGATAGAGCGCCGATCTTGTCCGGGAATCGATGCCACCCCTCATCGGATGACGTGACTTCTATTGTTGGCCTTACACACACTCTGCCATTTCAAATGCTTTCAAGTTTTTAGTTCCATAGTTCCAACAGCTAAGAGGTTAATTCTAAGATTTTTTTTTTTTAATGAAGAAAACTTTGGACATCTTCGGATCACTGTACAGAAAGCAGAACACCTATCTCGAACTCTTTAGACACTGATCACTTCGCCTGGCCTGGCGGAGGAGGGTCCCACATGGGCAAACTTGCCAGAAGGGGAAAATAGCAGTCTTCTCCACCCACACTGCGATACTCATTGGCTGTCTTTGCCCATCTACTTTTGTGTGGCAGGGCCTCAAGTGAGCGCTCTCAGGATGCTCTGTCCTCAGGCAGAAGGCAAACAGCACAAATCTGCTTGTTAATATTCGTGGCAAATAATGTGCATCACGACACTGCTTGCTTTTAAAGTAAAAGCTCCTTTTCTACCCGCCCCCCACCCTGGTATAAAAAGACACACATGGTGTCTAAGATGTTTTTCTAAAGAAAGACATTGAAAAGACATTGCCCCGAGGTCTGCTGAAGCAAAAGCCTGTTTAATGGCATGCTTCCCCTCCACCCACCCCAGTTCTTTTCTTAAAACATCTATTTACCGGTACAGCACTTTCCACAATATGCTTCCTTTAACCAATTCCAGATTAAAAAGCAGGTGAGGTGAGTTGGGAATATTACTCCTTTTTTTTTTTTTTTTTTTTTTTTTTTTTTTTTTAAGCAATATGAGGAATGGTAATAAGAAAATAGTTTTCTAGAACCTGTCTCCCAACTGCTGTCATTAGGAGGGAAGTGAAGCCTGCTTGTTAAGGCATATTCACACTCGTTAAGATGCCAGACACTGAATGCAGCAGAAATAGCAGTATTTTAGAAACCAATCAGCCCCTCTTCTCCACAAATTTTAAATTTAAACTCCGTAAACCTGGCTTCTAGGATTTTTATGAGGGTAAATAGAGGGACAATGGTGTTTGTCATGACTGTATTTCTGGGCCATATTCACACTTAAAGGAAACACTGTATCTGTTATTCGAGATTCACACCATCTTCTTAGGAGCCGCCTAAGAAGTGTATAAATGTGCGGGCCACCCAATGCACTCTGTCACTGTCCCTGACCCTGGCAATCTCATTATCCAAGTGTGGGGTAACAAGAATATAAAGGCATCCTGGCTTTTTGTTTGTTTGTTTTCAGGCAAAGCAGAAGAATGAGAACATCTGTGTAACTGTGCTCTGTGAGATCTGGAAGAGCCCAGAAGCCATGTGAGCAATGCTCTTGTTTTATTTTACTATCTAGTAACACTACCTAAGGGAGGCACTCCAAGTCTTTCTGTTTGTGGGATGAGTTCCTTTGAGTCTTAGTTGCTTCCTGGATGGTTCTAGGGTTACCTCCTCAGAGTTGGAAGTGTTTGAATAGAAAATGTTCCTGGTCAAGAAGAAAATCTTTGCCCTAGGTGGAAATCTGGCATTCAAGTTGGTGCTTGTCAGGAGGCAGGTTCACCTTAAGCCATGCCGAGGAGATGAGTGGAATAATTAGTCCTTTCATGAGATACGGTGCCTTTCCTTCCCAGAACCCCTGCTTGTAATGCAGAATCTTACTGGCTGCAGACAAGTAAGGGTTGTAAGTCCAGCCTACTTTTCTGAATTATTCAGAAAAGCTGAAGTTTTTCTTTCCTTTCTTCTCTTTTCTAAGCCTGTTTTCCCTCATGCTTTGGGCTTCCCCAAGAGTTTGAGCTTTCTTATTTTTTCTGTAAAGCCTCCCTTTCTGCCACGAGGCTGCTTATTGGCCATGCTTCTTCCAGCTTACAGGGTAAGCCATTGACCTCTCCTCTTCCTCTTCTCTTCATCCTCCTTCTCCAGATAACTACTGAAGTCTCCAGACAACTACCACCTGCCCAGGATTTTTGTTTTCCACTCTTCATAATTGTCCTTGTGCTTCCATTTGTATCCATTTAAAGATTCTTTGTTAATGAGTCTGAGAATCCCCAAAGGGAATCCCAGTTTCCCTTGCATCAGAATCAATCCTTCTAGCACTTTGAGCATGGGTTTCTAGATTCCAGAACTTGAAGACAGCAATAAGAACATCCAGTGTGTTGCATTTCACCCTAATAGACCTCTTCAACAATATGTGCTGTTTTTGTTCGCCGCTAGAGAAATCCTTTTTTCTACCCATAGCCTTGACAGGGTAGTGAGAATTCATTCACAGAATTCACTGATAAAAAATGGCTGTTACTATTAATCTCAACAAGAAAGATAAGAAAATCACAATCTCCAAATGCACCCTTTTTTATTGCCTAAAAATGTGTTTTCCTTTCTCCTTAGCTTTCTCTTACATTCAAGGGAAATCATAAAATGCCTTCATTTTGAAATGTTAGGAGGAAATCTTTATTTTGCCTTAACTGAGAAATGGCTCAGAAGAGGGTGCCTTGCTTTTGCAGAGAACCCATGTTCATCTCTCAGCACTCACATGAGAAGAGGCTTGCAGCTGCAGAGAACTCCACCTCCAGGGGTCTGATGTCCTCTTCTGGCACCCAGTCACACTTCTCTTACATGCACAAACTCACATACAGACACACACATACATACCTAATTGAATTATCTATAAAGTCAAATTGCTGAATGGAAGCATAATAGTAGTAGAGATTTTAACTTAGAGATTTAGTCTTTTGTTTATTGTAGATTTTGCTATACATTTTGACTTTTGAACTATTTTATTAAGACGTTATCTTTCCTGATTACTTAATCTTTGGGTTTTCTTTAGTTTAGGGGCTTTAGAAGAGGATTGTTAGTTGCTTTGGACAGTTTCACGAGCAGAATGAAAATCCAAAATCAACCATCCTCTGAAGGGAAGAGTGAAACCATTAGGGATGAGGTACAAGTGGGCAGGAAAGAAACGTAATGACAGCAGTAAGTTTCTACAGTGCAGAATCCCTAGGGGGTTGTATAATGAGCCAAAGCAGAATTCCTTCCATTTCCAAAAGCTCAGGGAAGGAGAGACATTGTGGAAGTTGCAGCCTTAACAGTTTGCCAGGGTTATGGAATAACAGAGACTCCTGTATGGCATTGGTTCTAAAAACTTCAGGTGTTTGTGGCAGGGGCATGTGTCCATAGCCCTCTAGTTATGTAGGTGAGGAGGATCTTGAACTCCTCATTCTCTTGCCCATATCTCTCAGTTGCTGAACTTGCAGGCTTGTGCCACCAAGTCTACCTTCATAAATGCTATGTTACCAGGAGGCACAAGACGTTATGATTTATTCCTTAAAATAAATATCATGTAGTAAATAAAGTGTAGGAATTGGATTTGGAGTTAGCTTGTTCTAACACAGATAAATCTCAAAAATAAATCTTAAAATTTAGGCAAGGATGTGCAAAGAGTGAATTCTTGCCACTGGTAAGATTGCAAAATGGTAGGATTCTGTTAAAAAAAAAATATGTCAGGTCCTCAGAGAGTCAAATATAGAATTACCATATGTACAGCAAGTCACCCAAGATGTCTGAAAGCTGGACCTTAAACAGATGTTTGTTTAGGCACTTTCATGGTTTCCTTGTTCACCGCTGTCAAAGGTGAGCACTATTCAAGTGCTAGGCAACAGAGAAATAGATGGACCAGGAAAAAAAGAATTATGTATGGTGAATATTTTTCTCCTTTAAAAAGGAAGGAAGTTCAAGGATGACGATATACACTGGGAATTCCAGTCCTTGGGAGGGTAAGGTAAGATCCTGGGTCTAAGACCAGTGAGACTCAGCTACAGGGAAAATTCTAAGTCAACCTGAGCTACCTACTGAGAATCTATCTCTAAAGAAAGGGTGGCAAACTTCAACTCAAAGAAATGTTCAGGAAAATCAGCCAACCATGAAAGGACAAGTGTTGTAAGACTCAATTCCCCCAGGGATGGGAGACCAATGTGAGTCCTAGAGACAGTGAGAACCATGTCTGAGAGGATGGAGTGCTGTGGAATAATCCTTTAGTATACTATATGTTGCTCTCATTGGTTTAATAAAGAACCAACTGGCCAATAGCTAGGCAGGAAGAGTTAATGAATACAAACCTCTTTTCTTTATAAAGTGTGCTTGCCTCACATAGATCACCATAGCAATTTAAAGAGAACTAATACACTAATTATCACTCTGGCTATATGTATGACTTGAATTGGGGAAACTTTTATAGATATCTTAAAATACTCTACATTAATATAGTCTAAATACCTTTTATGTGGATCTGTGTAAATTTATCACAGTAATCTGTGGACTCCATTTCACTTTCTTCATAGTAAATAATCAGTTTGAAGAAGCTCCTATTGTCCCTCATTTCATTAGCCATTCCATCTTGCTATAGACTTATCTTGATGGAGGTACTTTCCAAGCAGCTAAATCTTATTTTAGGACTAAGTCTTGATACTGGAATTGCAGATTTTCAATACTAATGTCTACTGTTTCACTATGGTCCTTTGATTTCTCTCCTACACAGTCTTAAGCTATAGGGGTATAAGCTGTAGTCAGCTTGTCCTGTGATGCTTGGATAATTCAACCAGTCAGAGTAATGCATCAACTAGTCCTATTATTTGCTTGTTTTGTATGGAATTAACTAAAATCACAGGAGAGGAAACAGAGAGAATGGCATGAAGAACTCAGGGTCACCATTTATTTGATCGCATTGGGTTTTTGATTTGATTTATAGTGCTGTGATAAAACACTGTAGCCAACTTAAGGAAGGAAAGCCTTTCACTTCC
Source organism: Peromyscus leucopus (assembly GCF_004664715.2). NCBI lineage: Eukaryota > Metazoa > Chordata > Mammalia > Rodentia > Cricetidae > Peromyscus > Peromyscus leucopus. Next base: position 41,819,236 of record NC_051079.1, on the reverse strand, counting down.
AGGTCACAGGTCATCTGTGGGATGATGAAGCAGACATTATGGAAGAATGCTGCTGACTAGTTCCCTCATGGGCTTGTCTTTAGTTAGCTGTCATACTCAGTTAGGACCACCTTCCTAGGGAATGGTACTGCCCACAGTATGCTGAGCATGCCTACATCATTTAACAGCAAGGGCAACTTCCTACAGACATGCCCACATGCCATCTGACCTGGGCAATACATTAATTGATATTCCTTTCTCAGGTGACTTTGAGCTGTGTCAGCTTAATTAACTAGGATACATTGAAACTCCATTTTTCTAGGATAAATACAATATAGTCCGTTGCTGAAAAGCTACTTGCTTTATTGCTCTTGAAAATATTTATTATCATATCTTTTTGTCTTCTTCTGCTTCCAATCTAGAGAAGGATCATCTATGTATGCCCACCAGCTACTCTTCAACCACATGAAGAATGCTGTATGGTTTTGGAATTTATTGATTGTTCACGGCTTTGACAGCAGTGATAACCTCTTGAAAAGTTAAGTGGAAGTCCACCAAGTTATTAAACCTGAGCTTATGGGATTTTGTTAACTCTCAGTGGAGGAAGCTGCATTAAAAATGTATTCTGATGCATAGCGATGAATATGTGTGTGATCTGAAACGAGAGGTTTCTAGGGGAGAGCGTGACGGATGAGAAGGCAGAGATTCTGGGTAATATTTATTGCTGTTTCCCAGGTTACCTTGACCTTGAAAAAGCAACTCTTCCCCTGCCTTCATTTTTTCCCACAAATTAAGCGAAGATGACAATACCCATTAGCTTTTACATATTTCTACCTTATAAAGAACAGAATTGCTCTCAGGATGAATGAGGCGATGTTTGTAAACAGCTTTGAGCTCTTGGGGAGGCAGATGTTCTATAAGTACAAATTATTAATAACGTATTTGTACTGATAATTGCAGACAATGTTAACAGCGCCAGAATAAAGGAGTCATTGGTTACATGCTACATGCAGTGGGAGGGACATCACTGTGGAATAGAGATGCTGGATTCATGGAAAGCCTACTGTGAAATTAGAATAGCTCCCACCACAGCGATAGAGAAAAAACTTGTCTTAAGGTATTTCTGCTTATTAGGACAGGAAAATAACGTAGGTTAGGTTGTCTCAGTATTCATAATGTATTTCAGAGGATACCTGGAAGCCTGGGAATGTGAGATCAAATTTGCTGCTGAATGTCATAGTTCAAAGAAATAGAACCTTTCTCCACCTTGCCCATGGCAAATGCAGCTCTCGAGGGCTCAGCAGACATCTGCTTCCTCCTTCTTAATTCTTTGCCAATCATTAGTGAGCATCTTCCCTTCTATTAATGTAATAATATGTGGTTTTTCTCTCATTTCCTTTGATTTATGATTTCTACAGCCTTCTGGTTTTTGCTATCTGGCTTTGACTTTTGTGGCTCTTATGATTTCTCTCCTCAGTGGCTCCCTTCCTCTGTCTCTTTCATATTATGTTTTAACACACTAATGAGGATTCAGGCAGCACAGGCAGCTGGACTGTCTAATAGGTACATGAAGTACCCACACAGGAAAGTTTTACTGCTAGTTGAGTTCACAGCCCTGCCCAGGCTCACCTGCATTCCTTGCTTTGCATTAAATAGGAGCTGCAGAAGGGATAGTGAATGACATTACGAAAAGAATGAGAATGGAAAGGAAAAATAGCCTTTGAACCACCATCGCAGAAGTGGCTGGGGATGGCCGCGGTTTGCAGAGCGATGTAGATAGTGTACTCATGAATTAAGGTAAAGGAGTTGGGAACAAAGTTCAGGATACAGGTATTTATTTCTGGAACTCTGATAGGTTCTTTATATCTTATTTCCTTTGAACAGTTGAAGCAGCAGCAGATAAGAAGGGGCCACCTTGCTTTATGTGTTTCTAACATTTGGTAATTATTTGTTTTAAATGTAATGTCTTTTAATACTAAGGTTTAAATGTTTTTATCATTAAATATTCATGTTTTAAAGTCACCTCTAGACATCTTAACTTTAGGCACATCCTTACAATGTAGCATAGGCTGGTCTTGAACTCAAGCTATTTCTATCTTATCCTCCAGAGTGCTGGATTACTAAGGATGTGTGACTATGCTCAGATCATGTCTTTATTTTACAGACATTTCTAAACACCCCCCCCAACATGTTCCTTAGTTCTGCGTGTCTTACTGCTATCTTATTCTTAGACTATAGTCACTCTTACTGAAGTGAAAGAAACACGGTAGTACAATGAAAATTCAATACATTACTGCTAGGTTTTGAGACATAAATACAGACTTTAAATCACGTGATTAACACATTGCTGATTTTTTTAGACAACAAATAAAGGATATACTTTTTAATTCATATCCTCCAGTGCATTTACAAAAACTGATATAATCTGAGCAACAAGATGCTCCCATCAGAGGGAGAGTCAGGTTTTGTTTGTTTATGTGTTTGTTTGTTTTTTAAGAACATAAACCCTGATAAGTCAAACACACTCCAGTGACAGGACATACATTCAAGAATATATGGGTGTCACAAATGGGACTCAGTGGGATGAGAGAGAGAGAGAGAGAGAGAGAGAGAGAGAGAGAGAGAGAGAGAGAGAGAACGAGAGAACACAATGTTGCATTCCTAGGGAAGAATGAGTGAATCAGGAAGGAGTTGAGGGGAGGGATCAATATAATCAAAGTACATTCTACAAAATTCTCAAAGAACTAATAAAAATATTTTAGAGCACTCCCAACATCTTGTCCAAGACATTAGTATCTCTCTGCTGTTACAAGCCAAGTGTTTCCCTAAGCAACTTTTGGACGAAAGGGCAGATGATAATTGGAGCAGAAGGTTATTTTGAAAAAAAAAAAATCAAATATAGAAGACTACTTATAAAACTTTCTGAGACATGAGCAAATTGTCTCCTAAAATCTACACTCTTACATATTTAATTATACAAGAAAAAAAAAAAACAATCTAGACATTTTCTTGAGAAATAGTAAAAAGAGCATGTTGCTAAAATTCCTTCCCAGGGCAGGGCAGACTAAACAGTGTCCACTCCTTTCTCCCGAGGCTCTATGACAAACCAAGGTGGGATTCTGCCAAAGTTCATTTTGGGGAACTGATGAATTTATTGGGTTTCCTTACAAAGACTGGGTAAGGGGTTAGTTACAGGGGTGTGCACACTCTTCTCCCCTACTAACCACACCTGAAAAGTCTTACCTGATAGGGATGAGGGCTTCCCTACAGTCACATAGATGGAGCCTCCATTCTAGTCTTCCCTGGTCTCTATATATTGTCCTCTCTTGTGTAAATGGAGGTGGAGTCTTCCTGTCCCAACTGCTGGGTCCCAAATAAACACACAAAAGCTTATATTAATCACAAAATGCTCGGCTAATAGCTCAGGCTTATTACTAACTAGCTCTTACATTTTAAGTTAATCCATATCCCTTATTTATGCTCTGCCATGTGGCGGTACCTTTATTAGCATGGCACATGGCACATTCATCTCCTGCTCCTTCTGAGTCTTGCTGGCGACTCCCGACTCCACCATTCCCCTTCTCAGCATTCTCAGTTCGGGTCTCCTGACGAACCTTATTCTGTTCAGTTATTGGCCAGTGAGCTTGTTTGTTAAACCAATCACAGCCACAAATCTTCACAGTGTACAAAGGGACTGATTATTCCACAGCACTCTCCCAGGCCATATGCAGAGTTGCCAGTTGGTAGACACAGCTGGATACTAAAGTGAGACTGTCATGCCCTATTCTGCTCCTTTATGAAGGCAAAATGTGGGGGTACAGTTAGGAAATGAAGTAGGGGGTTAGGAGTAAGGAGTTGGGGTAGAGTAGAGAGTAGGGTGTAGATGTAATTCTGAACGGTTTTATTAAATAAGAAACAGCCAAATGCAGAGTTAAAAGCCCAGAGATCGAGCAGCAGCCAAGAGCTAAGACCACCTTCTTACCCCTCGCTCTTGCTGTCATCCTTCCCCTGAGAAAGAGACCTACTTCCTGTATGTCTGTATTTTTTTATTGCCTTTCTGTTCTGCCTTCTCATTGGCTGTAAACCTAACCACATGACTTCCTTGTCACTTCCTGTCTATATAGACCTCCAGGTCTCCATGGTTGGTACTTGGATTAAAGGCATCTGTCACCAATCTGGCTATGTCCTTGAACACACAGACTCTGCCTGCCATGTGATTGGATTAAGGGCATGTGCTACCACTACCAGACTTCTGCTAAATGGCTTTCTATTATCTCTGACCCCCAGGCAACTTTATTTATTAACATACAAATGAAATCACATTTCAACACAAATAAAATATCACCATGGTAGGGGTGGGGACTTAAGTCATTAACCAACCCATTTGGGATGATCTTTTACAAGGGGGTACAGCTGAACTCCCCAAGATAGCGGTTGCTTGGTTGGGGGACAGTCACTCACAACAGCATTGTGGTCAATTAAACCCAAGTGCAAATGAAAACAATGAACAAACCTAAGAGAAACAGTAAAATGGTGGTATTAGATAACCAGTATAAATGCTATGGTGGTTTAAATCAGGATGGTACCCATAAGGTTGCATATTTGAATGCTTGGACTCTAGTTGATAAACCTGCTTGAGAAGGATTGGGGGTATTAGAGGAGATGCATCACTTCTGGTGGGCTTGGAGGTTTCAAAAGCCCAAGCCATCCCCAGTTAGCCCTCTCTGCCTTGTGCTTGTTGCCTCAAGATGTGCACTCACAGCTTCTGCTCCTCCACTGTGCCAGCCTGATTACTGCCATGCCACTGGCTATGATGGTCACGGACTCACCCTCGGAAATTTTAAGTCCCAAATATATCCATTCTTCTGTAAGTCCCCAATAAATCTATTCTTCTTGCCTTGGTCACGGTGCTTTGTCACAGCATTAGAAAAGCAACTAAGATAAACACTAAAAAAGAAAAAGACTAAAACCATCAAGTTGGGGAAATAGATTTAGAAAATACATCTAAGAAATTTTCAAAATGGGGCTGAAGAGATGGCTCTGTTGGTTAAGAGATAACTACACAAGTGGGAGGACCTGAGTTCGGAACCCCAGTGCCCATGTGAAAAGCCAAGTGGGGTTGCCCATGCCTGTAATCTTAGTGCTGGGGAGTCAGAGACAGGGAAATCATTTCTGAGGCTCATTAGCCAGCTAGCCTTGCTGAATCAGTGAGCTCCATGTCAATGGGAGACTGTGTTTCAAAAACTACAGTGAAATATAACAGACACTGGACATCAAACACACACACACACACACACACACACACACACACACACACACACAAACTCCCATGTGCAAACACAGGAACATGCCCATGTATACATAGACACAAAAACTTAAGATAAATTATTTACTATTTTTACATGTATGTGTATGTGCCTGGAAAAGTTTGTATGTTCCATATGTGTGATGGAGTCATTGCAGGCCAGAAGAGGGCACCAGATTCCCTAGAGTTGGAAGTAGTTTGTGATTCATTTCCATAGAAGGAGGAGGAGGAGATGGAGAAGAAGAAGAAAAAGAAGAAGGAGGAGGAGAAGAAGAAGAAAAAAGAAGGAGGAGGAGGAGGAGGAGGAAGAGAGGAGGAGGAGGAGGAGATAATTTCAGCTTTCTTGCCCTTCCTATGATTCTAATTAACTTCATATGGAATGAATTCATATCCTTTGAGGGATTATTACTACAAAATTTTCCTTTTGGACAATCTAAGTTATTGATAAGCTACATGATGATAGTTGGACATTTGTATTTATTTTACTCTTCCTAATATTAGATGCAACAAGTGAATTTTTCATATTATTTTATTTAACTTCTTAAATAACCTTAGAGGGAGAGCCATATTTTGTTCCACTTATGGAGGAATAAATAGAATAGTTAAGAAATTTTCCAAAGACCATATGGCTATAAAACTCCTTTTAACCACTGCCCTGCGTCCTCATAGGTTTGGCACTGTAATAATTGCTATTCAGACACTGATCAACCCACACACACATGCAAACATCTTAAATCAAAGCATATGTCAACTTCTGAATATTTAAAATGGATCAGCTTTATTTTGTGCATCCACTATATTTTTACTTATTTTAAAACATCTGTTGTTTTTTTTAATATAACAGAGAAGGTACAACTAGTTAAAACTATAAAAATGGAGCTGTTAAAATTTTATGATAGCAGTCACCAGTGTTAATACCTCATTTCCTTTATCCCCTTATCCTCAACACTGTGTGTTTAATATCTATTTTAAATTTCTTTTTTTAAGAGTAGTACCAAATTGAGTACACCATTTTCAGCCATTTCCTCCTTCCATCTAGTATATTGAAGTAGTTCCACACTGCTTTTAAATGAATGATTTCTCAAAACTCAGTTTGAAAGACAAAAATCAACTCCAGTGGTAGATCCATATCATCAGAAAGGAGATGAGAGTGAGGGTTCTTCTGGTACAAGTAGTTATCAGACAGTATACAATTATGGAATCTGCAGGTACAGTTTGCAAGCATAAAACACCAACAACGTGGGAACACCATCTCTAGACCCCTGTTTGTCACCAGCATCTGGAATGATGGCTGAGGAACAGTGACTCTAGGACCTGAAAGGTCCAATTTAGGAATTTCTCCTTCTCTGTTGCTCATGTTTCTACCTCTATACTTCTGTGGAGTCTGGGGAGAAGGTGGGATATACATCAGTTATCACACCCAAGATGACCCTTCTTGACCTGGCTATGACATTAGAACTTGCCTGGCTTAAGTCTAAGGAGTTGACAAATTCTCTTGGCTTATAACCACTGAGCTGAAGACAAACCTAAAGAATGTCATTAAATGCCCACATTGACTATTGCATTGCATTTATTTCCAAGAGCTACTGTTAAATACCACTATCAACTGACTGGCTTGCAATACTTGCTTATTCTCTGGCAGTCTAGAAGTCATAGTTCAGAAGTCTAAATGTACACAGGACAAATTCCCTCCAGAGAAAAGGATCCTTCTTTGTCACCTGGAAATTCAGCAACCAACATCCTTGGGGAACATCTCTCTAATCTGCCTCAATTACCACGTGGCCAATTCCAATGTGGGCACTTTCTTCTTCTTCTTCTTCTTCTTCTTCTTCTTCTTCTTCTTCTTCTTCTTCTTCTTCTTCTTCTTCTTCTTCTTCTTCTTCGAAAAAAACATTGGATTTGGGTCTACACAAAAAAGCAAGGATGAGCAGGATGTTTCACCTTGGTGAAGAACTACTTACTATCTCTGGGACTTACATCTGATAAGTTTCCTCACTTTTCTGAATCCCAGTGGTTTCATAAAGGGGCCTTGGGAAGTGGCTAGCACACAATGGGTGTGATCATGAAATCTGCAAGTCTATTCCTCCAGCACAGGGTGCAACCAATTTTCTCCAGTCGGAATCTGGTTCCAGCACAAAATTTGACATCTCAGCAACCTGAGATCCGGTAAATACTGGTATTCCCTTCCCTTTTGCTGCTGACATGTAGAGCTGTCACAACTGTGTCATTGGCATAAGCATGAGTTACTGTCAGTCTTCAGAACAAGGGTGACACTCAAACAGGAGTGTATCATCACCAAGGACACCACGTGTCTCACAGAGAAACTCAGCTCTAGTCCCTCAAAAGTGGCCCCAGCCCTTTTAAAGGGTGATCCAACTTTACAGTCAGGAATCTGAGGGGGCAGAGTCCTGGCTTCTCTGTTCTCATTTTCTTAACATTAGCTGCAGCTTCCGATGAGCGATGGGTGTGAGCTCACATTTCCATGACTATTTTTCAGCAACTCAGACGCTTTCTGTCCTCCCATTTGCTGGGGAAAATGCCACGATTTGTCATTGTGAAGTAGTCTCTCGTGGATAGTTACACTTCCTCTTGTGTCTTTCAGCATTTAACTGCTTCTTAGCTCTTATGAGCTCAGCTTGTTTTCATGTTACCGTTAAGTTTGTCTGCCCCAGAAGTATTTAAAGAATGCATGTTGGGTTTTCTGCCTTTCAATCGGAAGGGCTAGTCTTATAATTCACCTTCACAATTAGCAACACATTAAAATTAAATTACAAGGTATCACTTTACAAAACTCCCTACCACCTCAGGGGCTAGGGTGGGGTTAGCAAACTGGTTTGGGCTGTTGTGTGTTTTCATCCATTTGTGGTCACAGGGTGTTACACTCCCTGACATCTATAAGCCGTATGCCAAGAGTTATGCTCCCGTTTGATTCACCCAGAGATTGCTGCCCTTGATGTCTTCACTGAATGGCTCATGTTCCCTGGCTGTAGACTATAAACTATGCTCTGGTCTTCACCAGTGCTACAGTAGGGCTGAAATACAGTGTGGGATTAGCATAAGCATCAGGTGAAATGGTACATGATGTCTGTGTCACTTTATAAAAATAGCTAATAATCAAATAAATAGCTAATAATTAAAGCTGGGTGAATTTCTGCTGCCTTTTTTGTTTGTTTGTTTAGGTTTTTGTTTTTTTGTTTAGTTTTTTTTTTTTTTTAATGACAAGATAAAGAATTTGGCCAAAACAAAAACCAAACAAAAAACACAAAACACGTGCTTGCCACCTGTTGTCAAATTTTAGGGCAGGCAGCATCAAAATGATGTATGTATGTGTGTGTATGTATACATGTGCATGAGCATGTATAGGGCATGTATTCTTTAAGTTGTTGAATAACAAATGACCTGACCCACAGGATCTGATTGCCTTTATTTCAATACCACTGCGTGTGGCTGGAGGAATTGCTCGGCAGTTAAAAGCACTTTCTACTCTTACAGAAGATCTAAGTTTGGTTCTCAGCACCCACATTAGATGGTTGTAAACCACCTGTCACTCTAGTTCCAAGGAAAATGACAAGGCGGGGCCTCCAATCTCACCTGCATGCACATATATATGTATCACATTCCAATCCCTTCTCTTCAGAGTTGTCAGCAAAATTTACCCCAAACTAAACAATTCAAGTTAAAACTTTGTGTCCTTCAGTTCTTTCAGATTGTTTTGTTTTCTATCATCAACTAATATAGGGAAGATTTTGGTGAAATGTCTACTCTATCAACTGAAGAGCAGCAATATCATACAAGCAAGTGAATCATCATACAGTAAGTCTCAGATAATGGAAAATGGGTCAGCTTTCTCTAGTAGTAAGATATCTAGAGCTAACCCAGGTTGAGGGGTTGAAAATGTCATCTAAGGGGATTCTTTTAACTTGTTCCTTGAAAAAAAAAAGTCACTGACAACTATTTGTCTTCTCAAAGACACTGCTTTCCAATACCTTATCCTGCAAGCTGAAGAATATATTTAATTCCAGAGAAAAGCCTTTCAGCACCCAGAGAAATCCTTTTTGTTCAAAACTAATCAATTTTTGCTTTGTGCACAAAAGTAAAATACTTTGTCAAACTCTCTGCAGAAATCCTTTTAGCTATCTTAAAAAATACATTTGGTGCAGCCCTGGCTGATTTCTGTTATATGGGCAAAAATTTACTTTGTCAAATTATATTCTTCAGAAAGCCTTTCAGCTGACTTAAAAATCCATTTTCTGCAAAACAATGACCATGCATCAGCTCAGAGTGATCGCACGGTAGTTACTTAGCCTGGCAAATGGCAGCAAAATGTCAGCTGAAATGAAAGACACACAGCCCAGGGCTTATCAGGGAAAGTGCAGATGACTCATGTAACACCATAAATAAATAACGCCGATTTTGTGTTGTGGTAGGTTTAGCGGCGGAGGAGCCATGGTATGTTTCAAAGCAATCATAGCAGGAGGTTTACCTGGTGACAGTGACATGTGCAAAGATAAGGTATGATATCATTAACACTCATATTTCAAGGTTAACGAAATGTATTTGTGGGTGAATGAGAAAAAAATAGATGTATCTGCCCAGGGATAGGGCAACACGTTAAATATCATCTGAGTAATGATAGTCATGAAAAGAGGTGCAATCCTCCAACCCAATACCCAGGATAGCCACATCCTTCTGCAATTCTCTTAGCCTCTTGTTGGCTAGAGTGGTCCCAGAAGGGACTGGAAATACAGAGTGGTATGGTAAAGTAATGATGAGGATCCTGGTCCTGGTCCTGTTTTACCCAATGGTAGTTGCTCTTTGTGTTTGCTTTTATTTTAACTTGCTGTATAATCTAAGGCTGACTTCGAACTGCTGATCCTCCTGCTTCAGCCTCCTGAGTTCTGGGATTGCAGGTGTTTGCCACCATGCCTGACAATGAAGTGTTAGTTCCTGACAATATCTAGTGCCATCAGTCAGGGATCAGAGCTGGATGCATAGGAGAATGTCCTCAGAGGACCCCATGCATGGTCTGATGTCTGCCACTGAATTGAAGTTCATAATAGTTCAAACAAGGGATCCTGCAATGAAAGTAATATAGCTGGACATGACTAATCAGGATAACTAAGCCTATCACGTGACTTTCATGGACCATAGGCTCTTTAGCCTTTATGGAGCTCTTTCTCCAGAAAAATGTATTAGAACTGCATTTTACAACTGCACCATAGAAAGGGGAATATATTAACATTTTCTCTGACCTAAAAGTTCTTTGTATTCTTATGTTAAAAGAAGTTTGAATGTGTTCAAGGGCTTTTACACTATTATTCACGCTTATTCTTCCTGAGTCTGCCTAATGGAGAAGCTGGCCCAGGATCACAGTAGGCAGAGATAACACAGGCAGCCCAATGCTTACATTGCCACTAAGCTTGTGTATGTTGGTTGGTACAAATGCTCCTGGGTGTCAGATGGGGCCCCGCTTGCTCCACATGTGTTGTGTGGGGTCCCACACTTGGTCCACATGTGTTGTGTATGATCCATGTAATGACTGCATAGTCCTTGGAACCAATAAGGAAAGAACACAGTCCCTCAGGAAGCTACCAGACTCCACTACGTCGTCCATGTCAACAGGTTTTCGAAGTCTTAATCAAATTTCTTAAAAGTTGATTGACTAATGGAAACCAAATCACGGTGTCAGCCTTATCCTATTATTAATTTGGTGTGAGATGAGCAATGGGCCCTAGCAAAATGAGAATCCACCTGCAGGTCCTTGTCTACCTCTGGACCAGTTATAACCATTGATTTTGAGGCTTTTATTGACTCCACCCATGGTAGCTGATGGCTTTTTTTCATTCCCACAAAAATTCAAGATGTGTTGTCTAATTCCAAGAAGTTTGTGCCCCTGGGGTCAAACTCCATGCTGCGTGTGTTTCATTTTTCTTCTTCTCTCCATCCAGCAAAGCTTTCTGTCTGGGGAACTCTGATATCTGGCCCCACTCAGCATGGAACTAAGAGTGATGTTTTGATGGAACTTAAGGATTCTTTTCTATTTCTGTTTCCTAGGGCTCAACTGTACATCAAAATTCCCAGAGAGGAGGCAAAAGGGAGGCAGGGTTCCTCAGCCCTGGCCTTACTGAACTCAGCTCTCCAGAAATGGCATGCAGGGATCTGTGAAATGACGGCACCTGCCCACTCTCTCCACTGCTTGGCTGATGAAGAAGTCATCGCAGCCTCTCTGATCTCACTTCATTCTGCATGTGGGAGAAGACATAAAGAATGAATAGATGTCTACACCAATCACTGCTGTGAGAGATGACCATATCATCAAATATAATCTCCTGCCTTTGTTTGAGACATGAAACTATGGGGTAGATTTTTACTAAATTTCACAGTTATATTTGTAATGGTCAGTTATGGTGCAGGAACATGATGTATGCACGTTTACTGCAGGAGCTTCTAGAACAGCCAGAGATCAGCAGACAAATGTTCTCAACTCGGATACACAATGAAAAACCCGTGTGAGGATATGAAATATCCTTGGGAAAAAACTTGGGGAGGATATGGAATATATGTTAAGACACTGTAGGATTTGGGAGATACCTCAGTCAGGAAAGCGCTTGCTGTCAAGCCATGGTGACCTATAGTGCATCTCCAGAGTTCATGCAGAAAAGCCGAGGGTCACAGTGGCTGCCTGTAACCCCAGTGAGGAAGGTGGAGACAAGCAGATCCCTAGTGTTCACTGAGAACCCAGCCTCGATTCAATTGACAATTTCCAGGACAAGTGAGAGAGCATGTGACTCACAAACAGCACGGACAGCATCTCAGGAGTGTCAGAGGGTGACTTCAGGCTTTCATATGAACACACACACCGACACACACACACACACACATACAAACATACACGGACACACACAAACACACACACACACAGAAACACATACATCACACACAGACACAGACAGACACACACAAACATACGCGGACACACACAAACACGCACACACAGAAACACATCACACACAAAGACACACACACAAACATACACATAGACACATACAAACACACAGACACACAAAAACACAGACACACACAAAGACACACACACACAAAGACACACACACACGCACACACACACTCACACACACAAAACACACAAAACACACACACAAACATACACACAGACACACAAAACACAGACACACACAAAGACACACACGCACACACACACACACACACGCACACACACACTCACACACACAAAACACACACAAATTCACAGGCACACACAAACATACACACAGACACATAAAAACACATAAACACACAGACATACACATAGACACACACACAAAGACACACACAGCAGATACACACACAAAAACATATACAAACACACACACACAAACACATGCATGTTGTTGGTTGGTTTTGCTCTTTTGGCTCTTTAGCTCTTTTAGGGGGCCTACCACTCAGCTCCCAAATAAATCACACATGAAGGCTTATTCTTAATTGTAAATGCCTGGCCTTAACTTGGCTTGATGCTAACCAGCTTTTCTTAACTTTAAATGTTTCCATCTATCTTTTGCCTCTGGGCTTTTATCTTTCTTTATTTACCTTTCCCTGATTCTTGTGTGATTTTATTTTATCTTTCCTTCTTACTCTGTTGCTGGTTGTGTAGCTGGGTGGCTGGCCCCTGATGTCCTCCTCCTTCTCTTGCTCCTAGATTTCTCCTCTCCCAGATTTCTCCTTCTATATGTTCTCTCTGCTTGCCAGCCCCACCTATCCTTTCTCCTGCCTTGCCATTGCCTGTTCAGCTCTTTATTAGACCATCAGGTGTTTTAGACAGGCAAAGTAACACAGATTCACAGAGTGCAACAAATGCAACATAAACAAAAGTAACACACCTTAAAATAATATTCTCCAACACACCCGTGTGCACACATACACTGAATGGAGTCGATGTGAGCCTTCGATAAAAAGCCAAAAAGAACATCTTGGAACTGCAGTCATTGCCTTATAATTTTGATGTTTCTCACAAAATCTGTGTTAGGTAGTTTTGTTTTAGGTACAAAAAATTCTCTGGTGGGGGAAGGGGCATGGTCTCATGTTCACTATATAGTTGAGGATGACCTTGAACTTCTGATCCTCTTGCTTCTACCTCCCGAGTTCTAGGATTACAGTGGGCAGTGTAATGACAAGTTCTAATCACCTGTAGTTTCATGTGATGCTGGGGGTCAGGCCTGGGGCCTCACACGTGTTAGCAAGCACCATTTCATTTTCATCTGAGCTACACCCCTAGCCTATGTGAACTTCTTGATCTAAGTCAATTACAGCAAGATTTTGCAAAATCATGCCCAGTTTTGACTTGCCTCCAAAAAGAGATTCTCCAACTTTATTTATACATTTTGAGTGCATCACTAAAAAAATGTAAGTTTTCTTTTGTAATTTTTTCTGGACACTTTGTAATGTTTTCATTCAGAGAGAAGAAGAGGATCCCCCAAGGAAGGGAAAAAAATAGAATGTGGTATTATAAAGAGATAAAGGGGAAACTAGAATAGGAGTACTAAATGGAGGAGAATATAAAGAACAGTCATGGAGAGAAACAACTAATACTAAAGGCCTTTTGAAAAACCATATGAAAACCTATTACTGTAGAAACTTCCTAAACACACACACACACACACACACACACACACACACACACACACACGGAATTTAAATACACACATATGTATTTATGGAATTTAAATGGAGTCTCCATATAATAGGGAGACAATATACCAACCAGCTCCCAGTGCCAGGAATGGATTCATAATGGATTCCTTCTTGTTAAGTTGTTTGTCCAAGGGGTTCCATAGACACCCTCCCCAAACATGACAGGTTATTGCCAAGGCTATCGGTTATTGTCCACAGCCTTAGGCCCCATAGCTGAAGATATCGTTTATATATGTCATGGAACACAGAGAAATTAATTGACCTGGTGCACAAACAGAAGCCTCATCCCTACTGACTAACATTCATGGGGCTGGAATTTACTTTGTATGCTGCCAGAGAAGAAAATTAATCATCAGTATCATCACTCAGCTACAAACCTTGTGACCTACAACAACAACCTGACTTAAAGATGTACTGGTACAACAGTGGTACAAATGTTATGGGAGTAAAAGAAACACTTTTTGATTGGATTTAAGGCCCATTCCATGAGGTGGAACCCATCTCCAACACTTATAAAGAGGCCAAGAACCTTAGGCTAGATAGGTCATGAGCCCTAGGGGAAAACATATATTCTGTTAAGGAACATAGCAATAAAATGAGTTCGAATGAAATATTGACATGCTCATTGATCAGTGTGTTGCTCAACCTTCACCAGAGAAGCTTCCTCCTGTAGTGGATGGTAACTAACACAGAGATCCACAACTGGACAATGTACAAAGAGTGAGAGACTTGTGAGCACTCAGCCCCAAATGGGAGGTCCTTATCAATCCCCTCTCCTCGAGGCCCAAAAGTCCAAGTGGAAGAGAAGGTGGAGAGATCATAAGAGCCAGTGGATGACTTCAAGTGTTCGATGTCATGCTGACTCATGGAGACAGTAACAGCATGCACAAGACCTGCACAGTTTCAAACAAACAAACAAAAACCCCAGCACTGGAAAGAGGAAATGGCCACAAAGGTTTAACCCTAACCAGGAATTATTGATATGCCAATGGTGTGCCACTTACTGTATCAACCACACTCTTGGGCAGGCATCATGCTCAGGAATAGTTGGTCAGGACAAAATGAACTTGCTCAGGAGAAGTTGGCGAGCACAAAATGAACTACTTGTTTTTTGGGGGTGCTTTTTGTTTTGTTTGGGTATTTTTTTTTTCTTATTGGTTTTAAAATTTGTTTTGATTTGGATTTGGATTTTCTGGCTCATTTTGTTATTGTTATTGTTCATTTTTGAAAGAGAGAGAGTACCTTAAGTTGGGTAGGTAGGGAGGTGGGTAATATCTGGGAGGAGTTTTGAAAGCAGAAAGAATATGATCAAAATATATTATATGAGAAAATTTTAATAAAAAAATCAAAGGAAAATGACAGTTCTAAGAACCTTTGACATTACCTAAAATTTAATTCTCAGTCTGGGATTGTCATAGCCATATCCCTCAGCAATCTCTTGCATTCAAACATCAAAAGAATTTTAATGGTATTAATCACTTTAAACACCACTTAAAATGCCAAGGCTATTTGCCAAAGTCCTGCTACCCTGAGAGTGGCCTTTGTTTTAAGTTGGGACTGTTGGTTCCTTCATGAAATATCCACAGACTGGAGTCTGTGTCCCAGGATCTTTGGACTTTGGTCTCTTGGATGACACAGAGATTTGAGCAGGCATTCCAAAACTAATTTATCAAGTTAATAGCAGAGTAGCTGACATTACAAGCTTCTGTCTCCTAGGTCAAGGTCTCAGATTCCTAACCCTGTTGTCCAGGGTATCTGTGTAAGGACAAACATCATTTCTGGTGTGGCTATTTTAATAATTAGACTCTCTCTGGAGATCCCCGATGACCTCAGTGTGACCCTGGGGTGTTCTTCCCTTGCTTTTCTGCTGTCCCCTTTTGTATCTCAGTAGCAATGGCCCATTGTAACTTTCAGTTCTCACTTCAACAATGGCTTTGGTTTTGCAGTGCCCACAAAATATCTGTCTGCTGTCACCGGTATGCTCCTGATTGTCACAATCATTTGCCTATGCAGTTTATTATTTTTTTAAATCATTATTTAATGACTTTTTATGTGCAATCTGTTTTCCAATTTTAAGAACCTAACTTGAGATCTCTATTTGTAGAACATTATAGCTATGACAGGAAAGGCTCATGTAACTAATAAACCAAAGACCTTATAGAGTATGCAAGTTGTGTGCTTACTTTTCCCACAATCAAAAAAGGTTACACTAGTGAATGATTTTCTTAGTCTTTATATGCCCTCCTCCTTTTACAGTGAGCCCAGAAAGAACATGTCTATGTCTCTGCAATAGTTTTATATAGTTAAGTGTGAATGGATTTGATTTATTTTTCCTGTGTCCACTCCAATTATTCCATCCTATTAGTATTTATGCCCGCCAGGTTGGTGAATGTTTTATACCTGGGCCTCCCACTCTTTTCAGATACCCATTTTATTGTGGGCCTGTTAAGAGGTCACTTTAACCTCCCTGCAAAATGAAGAGCATAAAGGCATGGAGCCTTGCTGTCATTTTCCGGCTACACATCAGTAAACTTCCAGCTAGGCCTGCACTGTAATAAGTTTGTGAAAGGCAAGCTGTCCAGATACAAAGGATGGCATGATGAATACTCAGAACACCCCTGAGCGTCACATCTAATCCTACGGGAAGCACTATGATGGAGAGTCCTGGGTTAAAAAAAAAAAATCACATGATAATTTCTGTATAGAAGACAATTTATGCTGAATTTGCCTCCGTCTCCATGATACCATGCTGAGTAATGTCCTCTAGGTCTGGAGGCCCTCGGGTTACAGTCAAACATTGATTATCTGTCAGATAATGCTATCAGGCTTACAAAGACATCCACAGTGCTTCTGCAAGGAAATAAATGACTCCAGTATCCTTTTCGAGGGAGTAAAAAGGAGAAAGAACACAGTCAGAGGCACTGCAATGAGCGCTCTCAGAGCTTGCAATAGCTTGGATGTGGGCTGCATTAAAAAAAAAATTCCAAGTCCACAGCTGAGATTATTCAAATGCTTCTTTTCTGCATGATCAAGCAAGGTTTTCATATTTCACAAGGCAGGCTGCAGGGACCTTAAATTTGTTGAGTGGGTTCCCTGCCAAGTGCTTTAGTTTTTAAGGCATTTAATTCTCTCTACAGCCCTGCAATGTAGGGACTATCCCACCTTTGCAGAGAGTGAAAAATGAGATCCGGGGAAGTTAAATGACCAGTCAAGGTGAACTGTAAATCAACAAAACCAGCGGTGGTACAGACCATAATGAGTGATTGTCAAATATGGGTGTATGCTTACGGGAAAATAAGGCTGACCTGTGTGGGCAACCAGAATGGAATTCTAAGTGAGATATATCTCTACTTGAACACACACACACACACACACACACACACACACACACACACACACACACACAGAGGCACACACACTATGTGTTGGGGAGGGCACTGCCGCTCATAGTGTTTTAGGAGTTCGGTCTCTGTTCTTGTGAAAGGTTCCCACAGTCCTAGGCACCTGGTTTGAGGTTTCTTTGGTCACTTACATGTCTGAGATGCTACCCCTGCTTCCTCCCTGCTCCTGCCCAACTCCTTGTATATCTATGCATCCACTTGTCTGCAGGTATGTGTGCATACTTGTGTGCAGAGGCCTGAGGCTGGTATCAGACATCTTCCTGCATTGCTCTTCATTTCATTTCTTGAGACAGGGTCTATCAATTGAACCCAGGGCTTCCTGATTGGCTATTCAGCTGCAGGGGCTTCCTGTCTCTGCCTACAAAGTGCTGCAATGACAGGCAGCCACCACCATTGGCTGAGGCTTTTTTCCCCCCTTGGGTTCTAGGACTGTGGACTTCCAATAGGGGCTGCAAACTCTTGCTTTATCTAGTGAGCTGCCCCGCCCCCTTCACAGCAAGGCTTGTAGGATGGACCTTTGCCGCATTCTTTTTATTCAAAAGGACCTATTGCCAATGAGCACATCAGTTGTGAGGATTTTCTTACTAATTGCCACTGGCTGGGGAGGGTTATTCTCTATATTGATGTGGGACCGAGAAGGCTGGAAACAGTCTATACAAAGTTAGGTGAAAAATAAAGAGAAAGGCTTTGTAAGCACTGGAATCAAATAGCAAGCAGGGTTCTCTGCTCACGAAAGATTCTTTTCTTTCTTTTAAAAGCATGGAATGCTCATCAGTAGGCCCAAGGTGAAGAGCTGGCCAGCCTCACTAGATACTGATGAGGGAGCTGAGTGAGGGCATGTCTTTCCCTCCAAGCCTAGCAGGCTGTCTTTTCCACTGTGCACTTGGTGTTCATGTCGCGTTAACAAGATTTACACAGTCCTAACTCACTTATTGATGCTTCAAAAGCATTTTAAGGCATGCATCTCCAAAAGCGAAGCACACGTCTCGGCTGTCAATCTGAAGCCTGCTGCAGAGCTCACCGATTTGAATATGGCGCTGTGCTTTAAAAGAAACCAATCACTCATTTTCTAGTTCTAATTTCTGCACTATGACTTGGGTTCTTGTTGTATCAACCTCTCAAGTTCTATTGAAATAACGACTTTCGAAAGTTTTATTGAACTAAGTTTGAGAATTAGTGGATGTCGAATTTTTCAGTGCTAGGTAGGAGATGGGCCAGAGGGAGGAGAAGAGGAAGGGAGGGAGAGAGAGAGGAAGGAAGGAAAGGAAGAGGGAGAGACAGAAGCAGAGATATGGTAGAAGAATCTAGGAATGTATGAGTGGAAAACTGTGTCAACCTAAAACAGGATTAAATCTTGCCCTTCCCTCTGTAAAACATGTTTGACGGCCACAAAGCTTCATTCTTGTGAATAGTAGTGTGTAAATAAGAAACTCGGAGGGGGAAGCAGGAAAGAAGGGAACAAAGACACCCCCCTCCCCCTCCCCTCTTCAAAAAAAGTGCCTACTAAGTTCATTTGCACACAGTTATTACAATCAGCTCCTTGGAAAATCCTCCACTGAGTTCTCACTGATTTTTCTCTCACAGGATCAGAAGGATTTGTATGACTTAGAGTTTTAAGAAATTGTTATTGCATTTGAAAATCTAATGTATTGTGCCAGCACAGTGTGTCTCTACATGCGCACACCATGGTGTGGAACTGGAGGTCAGAAGACAAGGTGTCAATTTTCTTCCACCTCTGTGGCTGCAGAGGCCACACCTGGCCTTTCAGATACGACAGCGGGTACCTTCACCCTCTGAGCCATCTCTCCAGACCCCAAGATTTTCAAAATACCGATTTCACAAAAGAGGATAAGAAAAAACACGATGCCCAAGAAAAATGGAGTGTTTTGTTTATTTGTTTCCCAGCAGCTCACACTTCCATACTTCTGAGTCTATTTACTGTTCAAAAAAAACACTTTCTAGAGAAGAAAGAAATATCACGTAGGCAGAAGGAAGGGAAGCCTGGGACATGGACAATTTGAGTACATTTCTCTCCATTAATGCCACTGGGCAGGAGAAGTGGGGCCACCGCTGCAGGGCTCTGGAGAGGGCCTGGCCAGGATCTTACCTCCTTTGCCAAGGACTGCATGATGAGCTCTGCAGTGACCCACATTCATCACAGAGCAACATCATTGCTGCTCCTCCACAGGCTCTGCTGCAATTACGGCGCATTAGGCAGAGAGAACCCTCTTAAGCAGGAAGCATTCGTCATCCAACCATGTAGAAAATTCAGGTGCACAACAATCCCCGTGTAAGAAGCACCCACACCCAGTCCGTTCACATGCGTCGACAGCTCTCACCTGTCTGAATTCTGTTGGAGATGCTCCTTTCTATACAGGAGTCCTGACTGTTCTGTCTTCTAAGTCATCTCTCATTAGTGGTCTGTTTCTTTCATGAATTCTGCCTTCATGAACTTAGAAAGTCAGAGAAAAGAAAGGAGTGTATGCAAGAACAATTTAGTGTGGTGCTATTGTTGCCTCTCTTTTTCCCGTGGCTAGACCTTCATTTCTCTCACTGATACATTTTGCTTGTTTGTTAAAATTTTTTGGCAGTCCATCATCTCAATAAGGCCAGATGACGTCATTCCAGGGATGTGCTCTAGTCTTCCCTAGAACAGTGAAGCCTGTGATGCTGATGTTGCCAGCAGGCTGGGTCTGATAATTCCCTGGCCAGCTGTAACTGACAGGAGAAAAGCTTTGACACCATCAACAAATCTCCTGGGAGCAGCGAGCAACTGCTTCACACAATTTTCAGAAATATCTACCAAGAAAAACCCAAGAATTATTAATTTAAGACAAGTAAATTGAACCAGTATCATTAAACATAGTTCATCTAGAAACTATAAAATGATAGGACAAAAGGAAGAAAAAAAATGAGGATTTTTATCTCAATAAAGAGCCTCGTGAAGACTTGAAGAAAGGGATGGATGAGATCTTTCTCACTGCAAATCGTTTTTGTTCTCATCCTGTGTGTTTCAGATACCCTGGGGCTTGTAGTCATTTAAAATGATAAACATTTGTATGGGTAACCATGGTTTAATAACAGCTTAGTTGTTGCCAAGTTGTAGTAATGGTGGTTATCCTTATCATAACATTTTATAACTTGTCTTTGATACCCTTTCTATGGGAAGTCACTAATTATCCCACAAAGCTACCTAAAATACTTTTTCTTTCTTTCTTTCTTTCTTTCTTTCTTTCTTTCTTTCTTTCTTTCTTTCTTTCTTTCTTTCTCTCTTCTTCCTTCCTTCCTTCCTTCCTTCCTTCCTTCCTTCCTTCTTTCTTTCTTTCTTTCTTTCTTTCTTTCTTTCTTTCTTTCTTTCTTTCTTTCTTTCTTTCTTTCTTTCTTTCTTTGAGACAGGGTTTCTCTGCATAGTTTTCATGCCTGTCTTGGATCTCGCTCTGTAGGCTGGCCTCGAACTCACAGAGATCTGCCTGGCTCTGCCTCTTGAGTGCTGGGATTAAAGGCATGCACTGCCACCTCCAGGCTTAAAGTACCTTTTATAGGAAAGATTCATGTTTGCAGACAGAGAACGATGTGTTCAAAACAGGGCTCCAGCTCACCCATAACCATTGTACTCTCAGCAACTCTGGAGGTGAATACCTATGCAGTTTTTTTTTTTGTTTGTTTGTTAAAACCATTAATTTTCAAACCTTATATGCTACATTTTAGTTGTATTTAGTAGTATTTAGTTTACATTGTGCCTTTGTGTTTCTCTTCCATTTATACAACACCCACTGTGTGGACACATAATGGGGAGAAGGCCCTGGGTCAGTGTCTCAATGTTCCATCCTGTTGCAGCTGGTGCCAAATACTGCCTTGAAATGCCAGTGCTACGATTTTTAAGCCCTTAAGCAAATGCACCACCATCAACATGCCTCTGGCATATGGATTTCTGCTTCCTAGTCCTGCAATCAGAGGGAATTTAAATCTTCCGATTTGGTCAATTTTTACTAGGTATTGTGCATGTCCAGTTTTGTGAGGTACTAAACAATAGATTGACAAATTAGAGTAACCGTTTTGGTAGTAGAGAGATGGGTTCTCTCTATAATTTATAAGCTCACCTTTTGCAACCTTTCCCTTGCTGGAGGACTAAATAAAGGCAGAGCGGGGTTCATAGGAGAGCACTGGAAGAAAATGAGACGTCAGAGAGGTGGACAAGCCAGGCTTGAGGAGAAAACCTAAAAAGCACAATAGATTTTTTTCAAAGGAAGATCTATGACAGAAAAAGGGAAGGTCTGTGGAGAGCATGAAATTAAATAAGATGGACTAACGGAGATGGAGTGATCTGGGCCAGGCAGCTGCAGACCCAGCAACTGGGAGACATTTTTCTGATACCAGTGGAAGTGAGAGCTGGAGACAGGGCTATTACAGTAGAAGTAGAAAGATGAATGAGGCCATAGACAAAGAGACATACATACAAGTCTCCCTGAATAGTCCCCCAAGAAAGATAGCAAAGGCAAAAAGCATTCGCCGATATACACACAGGCTGGAGGGGATGGCATCATTATTTAGCTTTTACAGACTACTTTCTATTCAGAAAGAGCTTTTATTTTCTTCGTCTCAAGTGTAAACCATGAGGGAGCAATCAATATTATGATCTACGGTTGAGGAGTTTGAGGTGCAGTAAACGGGAGTTCTCTTAAAGTGAAATAATCAGAAACCAGTGCCCAAGTGAGACTGCCCGCGCAGTCTTTCTGACTCCACTTGGTTGGTAGACTCTGAATGGTTGCTTAGTCAAGTGCCAAAATATTCTCTCCCCACCTTCTCTTTGAAGAAATTCAGGGTCACTCCAGATCAATGGTTCTCAATCTGTGGGTTGCAACCTCTTGGGGGTCGCATATCAGATATTTATTATACAATTCATGACAGTAGCAAAAATTACAGTCATGAAATAGCAACGAAATAATTTTATGGTTGGGAAGTCACCACAGCACGAGAAACCGTATTAAAGGGTCGCAGCATTAGGAAGGTTGAGGACCACTGCTCTGGAGACTCAGGTCCATCCTATCTCCTCAAGCCTATGGATTCCTGTCTAGCCAGACTTGCTACCTATGGTTGGACTCACACTGACTCAGTTTCAGTCATGAAGGTAGGTCCCTGTGGCTTGGTTCAGGACCAGTTCTGCTTGGGCTCTGTTGAGAATGGATGCCAGGGCTTTTTTGTGATATGAATAATTGTGACAGAATGACTTCAATGAGGATTCTCTGGGTATTAAGAAGGGCTTTCCGGAGGTGTTAGGGGCCATGGAATTTGTGCAGACAAGTAACCTGAGGAGCACTGTGAGATGACCCCCAGTGGAGATGCTTCCAAAGCCAACACACTCACCTCAGAGAAGTCAAAGCCTCTTTCTGCGTGCTTGGCCGTGCACAGTAAGTGGTTTTGTTTTGTTTTTTCCCGTGTCTTTCATGCCTCATTACAAAATGTACACAAAAGACCTTTTCAGAACTGGGAAGAGTGTGGTCATATTATACTTCATAGAACATTATAGAATATTATGCCCCATAAGTAAGCAGTATGTGTTTACTAAAAATAGAAAATAAACTTTGACCAATTATTGCAAACACTGATCTCTCAGAACGTTAATACTTAGCATACGGCTTAAATAGAAGTGGAGTTTCTGATCAAGTATTAAAACTGTTTTCCTGGGCTGGAGAGATGGCTCAGAGGTTAAGAGCACCATCTGCTCTTTCAGAGGTCATGAGTTCAATTCCCAGCAACCACATGGTGGCACACAACCACCTATAATGAGATCTGGTGCCCTCTTCTGGCGTGCAGGCAGAACACTGTATATATAATAAACAAATAAATCTTAAAAAAAAAAACTGCTTTCTTTCTTAAAAAAAAAAAACTGCTTTCTTTTTCTTTGCTTACTTTGACCTATTTTTTCTCTTCTTTATCACTGTAGAAGATTGTAAAAATGGATGCTTATAATAATGTTTTAGGCTTGACTTCTAGAGTTTTCAATATCTTATTTTGTTTCATGACTGAATGGGAGATAATTGGATTAGGAACAATTCTGTCTTTCTCCCTCCCTCCCTCCCTCCCTTTCTTCCTTCCTTCCATTGTAACTCACTTCAAGTAAAGAGTGGTGGAAACATGTCTCAAAGACATTTTTTAACTCATTTAATCACTTATTTCACTTAATTTTACTATTATTTTGCCAGGATTTTTACAGATGAGCCCAATGAATTGCAATGTACAGTTGTTCATAAGTTAATTATCATATTTATCATATTCTTGCCTTCATCTCTAGTCTTAATTCTTTGCTATAAGGGCTCCAAGGCAATATTTAATATCGTATACTTTAAGTATTTGTGAAAAATTATATCTGTACGTATTGTCTTTTGCCAGTTGGGAAATTTAAGAGCTTCAGGAAAATTTATATGTCGAAAAGTTATCTTTGACTCCCTGTGCTTCACAATAGTGACGAATGTAGAGCATATATATATAAATATATATATATATGTATATATATACATATGATTATTGATAATAGCTGGTAACAACAAGATTAGAACACCAGGGATTCTGTAAAAATAGGAAATGCATCCTATCCTGTCAGTCATTTGCTCAGCTAAATTGTCTCACATGATATCCTCCCCGGAGCTGGAGCAAGGAATTGCCATTTCTTACATTAGCCCAGGAAAGGAATTGAGCATATAAAGGCAAGAGTGTAAATCCACAGTTAGACAACTTAGCTGATTTCTGGATGCAAATGAGGTGTAGCTTTTTCCAATTTGAGTCTTCAGGATATTGTCACAGGATCCAATAACTAGAAAATGTCAAGTCTTTACCTCTTTTCTTCTGGCATCTCCCCACACAGGAGGTCCATCCTCACCCAACACTGATCTTAGTCAGAGAAGAGCAAACCATAACATGCTGGAAAAGATTTTACTCGACTTAATTGGCCAAGTATTTTAAAAGTATTTGGTACCCAAAATCCAATGCCTTTTATTGTACCCTGGCCATTGTCCCAATATACCCCCCCCCATGCCTCCATGTCCCTCTAAGACCCTAACTTATATTTATCGTTCTTAGCTATGGATATTAACATTTTTGGACATTGGCCGTGTAGCCCTATCACTGCATTCATGTCATTAGATTATATTATTTTAAAATTGTGCTGATTGATACTTATTCATGTTGACTGGTTTATCACTGTCTTGCTCCAACTAACATGTAAGAACCATGACTACGCAGTCATATTTGTTCTTTATTATATTTCTAAGGCCAAGGAAAATACAGCCTAATAACTGCTTAGTAAATGAACAAATCTTGGAGCTGAAGAGATGGCTCGGAGGTTAAGAGCATGGGCTGCTCTTCCAAAGGACCCAGGTTTGATTCCCAGCATGCGCATGGTGGCTCCTAACAGTTTGTAACTCCAGTTCCAGGGGATCTGACACCTTCTCCTGGCTTCTGTGGGCATCCAGCACTCACATGGTGCACAGACATATGAGCAGGTAAACCATCCACACACATAAAATATAATAATACATTTTTTTTTAACTTTAAAAACATAATGACTAAATCCTCTAATGTGAAATTGTCTAGGCCCTCACTCATTCTGGTTAGTATTTGAGTACTGTCTTTCAGACACCTCGGGGAGCTCTTTTATCCTATAGACTCCCTCCAACAGCTGTGGGCACTGCCTGCAGAGTGCCGCACTCTGGGGAGTCTACACACCTCCTGGGAGCCACACCAGCTGAGTCTCCGTCAACTGGATTGCTTTGTGTCGGGATCCTTGGGAGGTCCAGGCTTAAATGACTTTGATGCCATACCATTCTTCCTGGTCTCAATGATGACACGCCTCATCCTTTCTTCCACATGGAAGTGAGCACAGCTTCAGGGTCACAGTGTTTGTCATTACCATGTGACCACAAGTGACACCTTTGTCATCCCAAAACTAATCTAATCTCTAGTTAGATGCATAAAGCCATACAGCCCCTGAAATACTCAGCCCCCACCTGAGCAATAGTCACAAAAAGTGATCACTTCGAGTATTCTGAATAATATGAAAGTTTAAGAAGTTTTCCTAATGTGGATTCCATTCTGACCTTCCCCAAGTCCCACCTACTTTTGCTATCTGGATGGCAAGGAAGTAAACGAAGTATATGTTTTTAATCAATAAAAGGTCTTTTGAGTTTTTAATATCAAGAATAATGACTAATAATAATAATAATAATAGATGACACTTATTAAGCACTTTAATATGACAGGAATTGCCAAAAGTACTTGAAATTATCTTATTTGATTCACAATTAGGTACCTTGTGAATTATTGCTATATTCCTGATTTTAAAACTATGAAATGCAGAATGGTCTTCTAAATTACTCTTTTTTGTTGTTATTGTTGTTCTTGGCTCATCATATCTGTACTATGAGCTTCATGTCGCTGTATTATTGTTGATTACATACATTTGTTTTCTAGTGCCAGAGTGTAACTCTTCATTGGTGTGTATGATGTCAATGTCTCAGTGCAAGGCTCTCTAAAGATCTAGAATTTAGTGAAAGCATGCAAAAAGTTTAGTAAAAGAATTTCAGTTTATTTTAGTTGCAAGTACACTGGCTAATTGAGTTCAGTGATTTTGAATTCGGTGACTATGAATCCAGCATAGGAGAAAACCATGTAAATGAGATCTTAGAGCTAAGCTATCTCTGAAAGGTCATGCATAAATGAAAGAATGTCAGAATAACACACACACACACATACACACACTCACACACTCTCACACACACACACACAGTGGAAGGGAGGGAGGAAAAGAAATATTTTATATTTTTGTGTAACAACAAGGATCGTGCCCATCTCAAAATGAAATGGAGGGCTGGAGAGATGGCTCAGTGTTCAAGAGTAATGTCTGCTCTCACAGAGGACCCAGGTTCAGTTCCAAGCACCCACATGGTGGCTCACAGCATCTGTAACCTCAGTTCCTGGGGCTCTGGTGCCCTCTTCTGACCTCATTGGGCACCAGGAACCCACACAATGCACTTACATATGTGCAGGCAAAACATTAACACATAAAATAAAAATAATTTATTTGAAGCCAATACCAGTTAATCAGGGACAGTTTATACCAAATTAAAGCTATTTACTCTTTGGTAGGTAGTGGTAGGAAGCACTAGCAGAATAACAAGACAGGGGAGTTGTCTCCATGCTAATGGTATACCTTTACATAGCCCAGTAATTCGTTTCTAATAATATTTTGCAGGTAGAGTTGTTAAATAGTAGTGCATTCTATGAAGACTTTACAAGTTTAACCCAACAAGGATCGGTTAACGTTGCTTTGGGAACCAACAAATGTGGCATAACAGAAAGAAATTTGTATTTCCAGAAGACAAAAGCCATGCAACTCTTTTGGGTCTTCATTTCTACTCTGAGCCGGAGAACTGTTACAGGACTGAAGGAGGGCTTGTACACTGATCTCCTGCACCGCCCCACATAGTGCAAGGTCAGTACTGAGGCTGGTCTGGTCATCAGGAAACAATATAGATCAATGGCCTTGTGTTTGTCTTCTACCATATGAAATGTCTGTATACGATTGATATGCAATTTTTACACCTTAAATCACATTTGAGGGAAGTGGTTTATGAGCAATGTCAATAATTTTAAGTAGTCATTACCGTTCTCTCTAATCTTTGCACAACCTTAAAGCAGCTATTCCCTAAATTTTTTAAAACCCTCTTTGCAATGTGCAAGGAATTTATTTTCTGCCTAATTTCTGACATTATGTTCTACTTCTGATGTCAATCAATTCTTTAGAGTCCTTGAGAACAGAAATATTAAATAACGCTGAGATTTTAAAAAGGATATTATTAGGGAAGACATGTCTATGTAATGGATGTATATGCTTCTGGACACTGAAAATTTTCTAGTTAATAGTAGATGTGAACGTGGATCATAGGACAGTGAAGTCTCACTTCTAAGGCTGCTGCAAAGTTTGGGTGTGAGTACTAAACTTTAAAATGGCATCAACAAGCAAGTTACCACCTGAAACAAAGAACCTGGATGTGTGTGTGTGTGTGTGGGGGGGGTTACGAAGAAGGAAGTCATTGAGCTTGGAGAAAATGAAATGAGATTTGCTCTCTAGGGTTTTTTGTTGTTGTTGTTGTTGCTGTTGTTTTTTGTTTTGCAGATTTTAGATCGCAGATAATAGGAAATCACTAGAAAGCCATACCATAGGAAATTATGGTTGTTTCTGCTGTGGGATAATGCTCTTGTAAAGATTTGTCACTTGAATGAGTTTAATAAAATGCTCATTGGCCAGTAGCCAGGCAGGAAGTATAGGCAGAGTGTATAGACTAGGAGAATTCTGGGAAGAGGAAGGGTGGAGTCAGGAGTTGTCAGCCAGATGCAGAGGAAGCAAGATGAGAATGTCATATTGAGAAAAGTTACCATGCCACGTGACTAAACATAGATAAGAATTATGGGTTAATTTAAGTGTAAGAGCTAGTTAGTTAGTAATAAGCCTGAGCTACCAGTTAAGCATTTATAAGTATTACTAAGCTTCCAAGTCAATTATTTGGGAAGCAGCTGCTGGGTATTTGGGAGTTGCTGGTGGGATACAAACTTCCATTTACAAGGTTTTTGTTAAAGATGGTGTGTAGTGTCCAGAATTCTGTTATCTTCTGGGATGAACAATTAGTAGATAGAGTGGAAATTGTAGCTGCTTTGTTAGTCAGATGACTCAAGAACTTGCATATAGACAAAGAACTTGAAAACAAAGTTCTTCAAAGAACTTTGCTCCAGTTCAAAGCAGTAAGTGGGTTCCCAAACCTTCAGTAACTTCAACTAGATCTTTTTTAGACTCCAGAGACTCAGGATCATGAAAATATCTTCACTAGTCTCCCAAACATTGTCTTCTTTTCTTAGTGTCTTAGATTCTTTTCTACTGCTGTGATAAGACATCTTGACCAAGGCAGCTTACACAAGGAAGAGTTTATTGTGGGCTCACAGTTCATTCCAGAGGGTGAGTCCTTGAACATCACGGTAGAGCATGGCAACAGGAACGCAGGCATGGTGCTGGAGCAGTAGTTGAGAGCTTGCATATTGGTCCACAAGCAGGAAGCAAAGAGAGCTAACAGGAAATAGCTTGGACTTTTGAAACCTCAAAGTACACCCTTCAGTGACACATCTCCTCCAACAAGACCACACCTCCTAATTATTCCCAAACAGTACCACCAACTGTGGACCAATCATTCTAATACATGAGCCTACAGGGCCAATGCTCAATCAAATCACCACATTAACCCCAAATATCTCAGTAAGTACTTCATTCTTTCACATCCAAGTTTCTGTACTGTTGTAGTGCAAATGTATTGGTGAGAGAAAACCAACAAGCTATTCCATTATCAAGGTTTTATTTAATCTTTCTGCAACCTGAGTCACATCAGTATTTGAGAGAAAAGCATGTTAAGGCCTTGGGCCATAAAGATGGAAGGAAGGCTGCCTGTTATGGATGGAAAATGCATGGACTGGAAATGGAGGATAGTGTGGACCGAACAACCAAATCTCTTCCCTTTAGGGCCAAAGACTATAGAACAGCTTGTGTACTCTGGGGCTTTGTAAAAGGTGTTCCAAAAGACCACTCTGTCTGCAAGAGTCTACTTAGAAAAAAGTTCTCTGATCTAATAAGTTTGAAAAAACCTAGATTGTAGGAATATTGTGACTAGATTTAAATACATTCTTCCTGGAGGAATCATCGTGGTAGGAAAAACAAATGGTTGCCTAACGCTAACATTTTGTGGACTCCACATTCCCTGGAACACAGTGTGGGAAGCATGGCTCATTCAGCTTCATAGAAATATGAATCAGCTGGAGGGCTCCAGCTAACAGTTACCACATTGTGTCTGTAAAAGAACTCAAGAAGAAATTAGATTTCTGTGGAAGACCCTTATTTGTGGGATTCTTTGTTCGGTGTAATTTAGCCCAATCCTTGTCTAATGACCTTCTACAAGGCGAACTGTAAAGAACCGAGAGCCACGGCACTTTACATTGACATCTTATTTATTTTAATACATGCCAGTTGTTGTTCCACTTTGTATGCATTCTGATTGTTATCCCTTTGAACTTTGGCCCTGAGGCAATTTAATCATGATTGGTTCAATTGTGTAAATCCAATAAACAAATCTTGGCCAAGGTCCCCTGGAGGTATTATCCTGACATTTCTCTGGGTGTGTTTACAAACTCCTTTTACCCATGCTTAGAACCACAGCCTTCGGCATGTGTCCTTTTACTCAGTGAAACCTCTTGCTTTACAGAAAAAGGCATTTTAGATCATTTAAAGGTCTTTCATTGAAAAAAAAAAACCCACACTATTTAGCCGATTTTAAGTCTCTCATTTCTTTTATACTTATAAACACTCTGTGCAAAAACATGCCAGAAGTTTAATGTCTGCACAAGCACCCAGCCTTTATGCGGAAATATAACTAGAAAACTTCCTTTTTAAATGGATTTTTGTTGTTGTTGTTCCCCCAGGGATAATTTCCAGGATTTTACAATGTCTGGGTTCAGCCTAGTCTGAAAGGATGTTTTCTCATACCTTTAGATAGTTACTTCCAATGTCAAGAGTATCATTTCCTCTTTTCAGTTGGAGCTGCCTCTGACCAAATGCTAAGGGCTGCCTAGAATTGTTCCTCCCCAATAAATATGCAAAGTAGACGACAACAGAGTTATTCTGTATCACCCTAGAGTAACAGGAAAGCCTAATGTGGAAGACAAATCTGAGATATGCCTCTTTCCTCAGAGTTGGGAACATAGGTGGAGGATTATATATTATTAATTAAGAAACTTCAGGAAATTGTCATTTTAATAGTCATTGCCTTACTTTTGAAAGGGAGAGAAATGAGCCACTCATGTGAACATAATTTCATTTCTCCAAGCTGTTTAGATGGTTATCTTCATGTAGACTATTTACATCAGCTTACAAACTGATAGATAGGAACCCGAGTTAAAATGTTTCCACTCCATATACTAATGTTTAGCTCTGGTATTCATCCAAGAATTGGGCCCCCTCACAATTATAACATCTGTTTTTGTTCAGTTAATTTTATAATCTCAGATGTTTCCATAAATCCTGAATTAAAGAGAAAACTGCTGGGACCAATTTGCGTGGTACTCGGAGTGTAATGGGATGCCATCGCTGTGCAGGCATGTTTTGATTCCCCCCCTCTCCAAGGCTCTCTTATTACAACGATCACATTTCAGCAAATCCTTCCACCACTACCCCCATCTTTATATATAAGGAGTGAAACTACACAGAAAATGGTCCATTTCATCTTGTTTCAGGTCGATTATGGTATTTGGGATTCTGCGGACCATTTGCACCATTGAGAAGATTGGAACAAATGAGTTGGCCACTTTCGGCTTGCTCGTAAAAGTTTCCCACAAGGCTCCCGTGTTTCTAGCTGCTTACATCAGTTCAATGTGCAGTGAATGGCAAATGCTTTCAGGGTGAGTGAAAACACAGGGCGAGTGAACAGAATGGCCAGGGACACAGAAGTACCTTCTTGTTGACTTCTTTCTTAGACCTCCCAGATAAACAGTAAAAACGAAAATGAGAAAAGGCTGCAATTTTCGGTCTTTTTGCATTAAAGGCCAGACTGTCATAGAGAGGTCAGGGACTGATATAGCACTTTGTAGATTCCCTGGGAACACGGAGATGGCTCTCTGTTCATTCACACTACAAAGAATCAAGCAGGAACCTTACTGAGAGGCTGCACCATTGCATCTGAAATCCAGGAAAGTCTATTGCACCTGGGAGTTACCTTGTTAAGGTTCTATCAGATTTGCTGGACAAGATGGTGCCTTGAACTTTGAAGAACTTAACTATTTAGTTTGTTAATGACAGTATTTTGTTCAAGTCTCATTATCTCTGAGGTCCATGGAACCACCAACAGCAAGGAGTTATTTACCAGTTATCATTTAGTCTCTAGGAGAAATCTCCGAATTCTGCTCCTTTGTGGGTAAATGATTTAGGGATGACTCTAGAGGATTGATATTTTTAATTGAAGGCTAAAAAGCCTGCTAGGTCTATCTCTCAGATCATAATAATTTTTCTCAATAATATAAAGTTATTTATATAATTTTCATTTTGAACATAATTGAACTTTTTTTCAAAATGTCTCTAGTTCTTTTATAAAAATTAATTGATGGCATTCATTTAAGCTTAACTTCTGAATTTTTAATTTTAGAAATAATTTTATGTGCTTTTGAGAACATAGTTTCCTCTTTATTGAGGAATGTAATATAATTTAATTTATCACTGTAGCTCCAAGGGATGCCCTTAAAGTATAATAAGTTATATGTTATTAAGCTTTCTTCTGCAACTTATTTGAAGTTTGGTTGTTTTAGATAAGAATTTGCGATTAGATTTAGGAAAAACTTTGTAGTCAGTTTTGCTTATTGGACAAAGTGAAGAAATGTGCATAACATATTAAAGGAGAAAGGAGAAACTATGACTACCTCACCTAGTAGTTGTGTGATAGGACGCACACAACATCCCATCTCAGCCTTAAATATGAGCAGTAATTCCTGTGGTGCTCCTGTTGGGGGATACTGTAAGGAACAGGGCGAAATGGTACAGCCAGTCACTATGTGTATAACTGTAGCTAGCATGGCATCTGGGAGAAACACTAAACGCACAAGCAAGTTGCGACTTTCAGCTTAGCTGTGAAATATTCTAGAAACATATAGGTGTGTGTGTGTGTTTATATATAAATTGATGCATAGGTCTACAAATGTATATACATCTATAGATAGGTGTGCATGAACATCTATCTGTGCATATGTATAAATTTATGCATAAGTATACAAATGTATATATGCTTATAGATATGTATGCATGAACATATATGTGTGCATACATATAATATATACACACACAAATTTAAAACAAATGATTTTCAGATACGGCACAGATGATGTCAAAAGCTTCCAGGAAATTTGGGTTCTGGTTTCATTTCTGTCACTGTGATAAAACACTGTGACTAAAGGCAGCAGAGAGGAAGAAAGGATTTATTTGCCTTAGACGTTCAGGTTACAGCCCATCATCGAGGGCAGTCAGGGCAGGACCTC
Organism: Peromyscus leucopus; assembly: GCF_004664715.2. Classification (NCBI taxonomy): domain Eukaryota; kingdom Metazoa; phylum Chordata; class Mammalia; order Rodentia; family Cricetidae; genus Peromyscus; species Peromyscus leucopus. The sequence continues at coordinate 41,786,734 of NC_051079.1, read as the reverse complement.
AGTCAGGAACTTGGAGGCTGGCCTGCTTGCAGCTCCACAGGGCTTTACCTCTAACCATGGAACCCACAGCAAAAAGAGCACAATGGAAACCACAGAAGAATGTTGCTTGGGGCTCATGGGCCAGCTTGTACTCAGCCAGCTTCCTTCTATTGTCAAGGATCACCTGCCTAGTGATGGTGCTGTCCACATGGGCTGGGCCATCCCATGTCAATCATCAATCAAGAAATCCCCTCCACAGACATGCCCAAGACCCACGTGATCTAGCCAATTCCTCCTTTGAGACTCTCCACTCAGATGTCAAATTGATAGTGCTAACCAAGACTACTTTGTCAAGACTTGGGTACTTAGATATGAAGACACCCTTTCAAGTCTATCAAGAAATAAATATTTGCTTATTTAAGCAACTATGAGGAAGAAGTTCAAAAATATAAATAGTATTCCAATTAATATTTATTTTCATCTAATATAAAATCCAGGGATATTAAAGCCCTAAGCTAGTGTCTGAAAATAATTTATTATTCATAACCTAGATGCTCCTAAGGAGCCATATTCAAATTTTTTCCCTCAAGGATACCAATGAAATTTAGATTTATTTAAATAAACACGTATTATTTATTTTATTAAAATAACACAGATTTAAAGAAAAACTGTATAAAAAGCAAAATATTACTGGGCTTAGAAATGCCTACTTTATTACTCATAAAATATCCCATAGTTAACACAGTATACTAAAATAGTTTACCAAGCCTTGACGTACTCGTGCCTTAGACATTATTTTTTAGGACATGTTTTAGCACCTGGTACAGAATTTGAAGTTCATCACTGCTGACGTAGTGTTTGTTGTCTCACAAAAGGTCACACACACGCTGTTCCCACCAAAAGTAGCTGTCATCAGCACATTTCGCTAGGAAATAATATTCATTAAAATTATGATATTCTTTTAGCTAAAGTGACAGCTCGTCACCTTGCCAATTTCCTACGGTGATATATACTTTAGAATATGGTGCTAACAAGTCAGACGGAAGCCTTCTAGCCCTCCACTACGATGTCAAGATGGAGCGTAGACGACTGGAGTGTATTGGGGAAAGAGGCCAATTAGAGGGATTCTATCTGGATCACTGCTCTCCTCTCTACAACAGTGCGATCTGTACTCTTGTTATCCAATATTAGGCCCTGGTGTTCTAGCACAGATGCCTCCCTTTCCTTTTTCAATGTAACCCAAACATATGGTCATGGGTAAGAGAGTTGGTGGGAGGAATTGTCAAACTGGGAATGCTGGGACTCAGAGCCTGGCTGGACACACAGAAATGGGGGGGGGGGGGAAGCAGGCAAGGAACAACAAGGTGTATAGGATGACGATGCTGGGAGACTCCTATGTGAAGCTTAGATCTTTATCAACCGATTAGCTGTCTGAGTTTATGCAACAAATTTCTTTCCAAACCTTAATTTCTTTTTGTTAAAGAGATTTGAATTCCATCTCATTTGCAAAGTGTGAAGAATATCTGGGGGTGATGTTTAGACAGGGCCTACCCCAGAGTCTCACACATAACAGGAACCTAGCGATACCCATGCATCTCATTTTTGGAGGTGTTCTTCAATTGGTTTCTCATTTCTGTTCCTCTGTTGAGAAGTCGGTTCAGCTTTGCTAAAAGCTTTGAGTTCTTTTTGCCTTTATTCTCAACGGTTTAATAGCACCTACTTATACTTTCACTCACCCTGTCCACAATTAGTTGCATTAACTTTGTCTGTAGATAAAGTAGTTCATCTGCCTGGCAGTATCCTCAGCTATCTCATTTTTAAAAAGGGTATCTGGATCCAGGTGTGGTGGTGCATGCCTGTAATCCCTACACTTGGGAGGCAGAGACAAGAGGGGACTGTAAACTTGAAGCCATGTTGGTGTTCACAATGAGTTTTAGGCCAGCCAGAGCAACATAGCAAGACACACAGAGACACAGACACACACAAACATATAGAATTCACTTTGTAGAGCAGGCTGACCTTGAACTCAGAAATGTACTTGCTTCTGGATCCTGAGTGCTGGAATTAGATGTATGTGCCACCATACCCAGCCCCTTCCTATATTTTTTATTCTTTCTTCAATTCTATATTTCAAGTTGACTAAACTTGTCTTTCAGTCATATCTAATTTGCTTTTAAGCATCTGTCTCACATTCTATTTGCTCTGTATTTAACAATGAAAATACTCAAATACATACAAGTGGAAAGAATTTCATATAACTCATATATCCACCAACTAGATCTCACCAGTCATTTTATAATATTTATATTTGTATTATTATGCACCTATATGTCTTGTCACTTATCACTCTACCTTACCTTTTTGATGTATTTTCAATGGTATTTCTAACATCAAATCACTTCCCCCTAAATATTTCAGTATCATTATCTGGAGTTCAGTATTCCTTTTACAGAGTGTATTGTTAGGGGAAAATGAAAATGTAAACACATGTATATCTGCATCCTTTTTGAGGACATTATGGAACAGAAGCCTTTGGATATTGAATTGCATCATCACACAGGTTTCCTTAGGCCTTTTCTTAACCAATCCAAATGTCCATTCCCATCATGACATCTTTGCTGTGGGATGTCTTTTTGTATGCTGTGAGTATGTGTTCTTCCCATTGGCTAATAAGTAAACCTGTTTTGGCCTATGGAAAGGCAGCTTAGAGGCAGGCAAGAAATCCAAGCAGAGATACGGAGACAAGAAAAGAGAGTAGGGAGAGACTCCTAGCCACTGTCCATGGAGCAGCAAGATACCAGCAGACTGGTAATGCCATGGCCATGTGGCAAAACATAGATTAATAGAAATGGGTTAATTTAAGACGAAAGAGCTAGATAGCAAGAAGCCTGTCATAGGCCATACAGTTTGTGAGTAATATTAAGCCTCTAAGTGATTATTTTATAAGTGGCTGCAGGACCTTATGGCCAGATGGGACTGGAGAAACTTACCTCTATACATCTTGGAGTTTTCTCTGCCACAGAACAGTTTTGCTATTCTAAACTTCTCATGAAGTAAACCACACATGGGCGTTCTTCCACTGGAAGATGTTTTTACTCAATGTTTCGCTGTTGAAATTGATTTGTGTTATTAAACACCTAAGTAGCTGCATTGGTTTCTCAGAGTATTTAAAACAAAGCATCACAGCAAGGACATCCAAATTTCAAATACATTAGAAATCTGTCTTCCAGGGGGTAGAGACAGAAACTAAAGCCAAGGTAGAATCCTTCCTCTCTCTTCTAGCTTCTGGTGTTTGCCATCACCCTTGGGATTTCTTGGTTTGTACAGTTGCATCATGGTCTACTCCCTGCTCCCTAGTTTCCGTTTTCTCTGTCTGTATCTATCCCTTTGTCGAAATTTCTGCTGATTTTTTTCTGCTTTGTTATTGTTATTGCTGGTGGTGTTTTTGTTTTGTTTGTTTGTTTTTGTTGTTGTTGTTTCTTTGTTTCTGTTTGGTACTGGGGTTTGAAGCAAGGCGTGATTTCAACCTTTTATAGAGACATCAATTTTAATGGCTGAGGAGTTACTCCACAATTATAAATTGATTACCTCTTAACAACTATATTTCTAACCCAGGCCACATTTTGTTGTACTATGAATGGAACCTCCCCCATCTCTGTCTAGAGGACACAAATTCAACTCACATTAAGTTTATTGAGGTTACTATTGAACATTGCATAAATATTTCACAGATACTATTTTTTATCTATTATATTCACAGATGACTAAATTCTCATTTTGTGAACCACCATGAAAAAAGTTGCTACAATATTGAGTCTTAAGAAAAAAATGCACATTTTTATTTTCTAGGAAATTTATCTTTTTCCAAAGTGGTTATGCACTTGAAGTGACCATTAGCCACCCAGGAATGTTTTGCTGCCCACCCCCCCCTTACAGTCACTGATACAATATTGCCATTGTACTTAAGTAACTTTAATTTTAGTTTCTGGTGGATTGGAGGGTGGCCTCTACTGTCTTTTTCACTTCAGATATTCATTATAAATGCTATCCTTGCTATGATATAATTTTGATATAAACTTTCATTTTTCTGGGCAGTGTCTTTTTACTCTTGTCTGTCATGTGTTACTCACAGTGACTATTCAGTCTGTCTCTAGACCAGTACCCAGCTCTTCCATCCGTGATCTCTCCTGCCCCTCTCCCCCATGTGTTTAATTGTATACCTGTTCATTTTTTAGTGAGTTATGAAAAATGTTTATAAAAATGACAGGGCATCATTTCTAGGAAATTATATTCCTCCGTAGATGCTCACTTCAGATAATTACCATAATAAGCCTGGGTTACTTGAACCCAAGGACTGAAGTTGTTCATCACTGAGCTTCAGGCCTTGCCAGGCTGGTGCAGTTCTGGTTTCACCTCAAGCAGGCTGTTGACCTCCTGAGGTTTACCTGAACGTGTGAGGATTTTATCTGAAGCCCACCCATATTTTAATTCCATTTTTCAATCTCTCTGGGATCAGGCACCTGACAAGATTCCTTAGACTCTTAATCTAAATCATGGCAGCTTCCTGCTTTGCCTCTCCATCTTCAAGCCTACACTGATTGCAAGATGGTGAATGGTGAGGTGGGGGAGAAAAACCACACCCATGTCATATCTTTGAACTTTTCTTACTAGAATCTGAGTCTCTTGAGCCTTGAGATTTATAGGATATGGATAATTAAAATATCTGATGAGAATGCAGTGAATGGAACATAGACTAAGTGACATTCTATTACTACATAATTTGTGGATAGTTCTTTAGTATAATCTTATTTGAAATGATGTTGTGGTAAATATGAATATCTTGCATTTACCACTAAGCCATGCACAGACAGACAGACATACAAATAAGTACTACTAAAAGTCCAATAAAGTACATAAAATTGGATAGTAAATATATGAATTTACTATGAATATTTATTAATGCAATCTATAAACACCCCAAAGAAGAGAGGCATGGATGAGTACTAGAACAAATAGTTAATGGGAAACAGAGAACAAATACCAATATACTAGGATTAAGTGGAACTTAATAAAGCCATAATTACATCTAAATATAAATAAGTTAAACAGTTCATTCGAGAGAATAAATTGAATAAAAAGGAAGATGCATCTACATGTTGTTTATAAGAAACGTTCTATAACATCTAAACACACCAATAAATTAAATATAAAGTAGAAAAGCATGCACCATGCAGAAAGCTGGTAATAAAATGAAATATTCATCTAACCTCAGCATTAGCAATTCCATCTCTAGATGTTCTTCTGGGAGAAATGAAAACATATGTCCATAGGAAAAGGTAGATAATAATTGTCATAGCAAATTTTATTCCTCATAGCAAAACATGAAATCAATCAGAGGGCCTACTAATGGGAAAATGGATAAAGAAATTAAATACTATCCAACAATAAAAAGAATGCAATTCTGAAGGTTTTTTTTTAATGTTACTCTATGTGTATGAGTTTTTCCTGTATGGACATATGTGCATCACAAGAATGCTTGAGGCCTGTGAAGAGAGAGCCTGGTGCCTTGGGATTGGAGTTACAGACGGTTGGGAGCCACTGTGTGGAGGCTGAGAACCGAACCTGGATTCTCTGCAAGATCATCAAGTGTTCTTAATCACTAAGCCATCTCTGCAACCCCCTAAGTTATGATTTTTAAGCAGCTTAATATCAGCAGTATTTATCCCTTAGAATTTAAATTTTATTACAAAGATAAAAACATTTCAGTTAACTCATGGACTGACACATGATTCGAGTCCAGATACTAACTTAATCATTTAAACATCTTCTGATTGTTATAATAGAAGAAATAAAAATTTGCACTTTAAATATTCCTGAATATATTTATTTTTTATGATAAACATCAATTTACATGAAAAAGCAATTATACTTTAAATTTTTGTTTGACATACAGAATTCAGTGTAAAGCTACATACAATTGAACTGTACTCAATCTTGGAATATGATTGAATATTTGATAACAATCAATCTTGTACTTAGCATTAAGTTATATACATTACCTGAATAGAGGATGTTGAAATCAGAGCCCACTGGTGCATGGGGCACTGCTTGTAACAGCTTCTTTTCCAAGTGTGCTCAAGTGTAACACTTGGTTTCCATATCATTAATTTTGGAAGAACAAAAATGCATAATTTGGCATCTGAGTGCTTTTGATAAATAGTTACTCAAACAAATCTTTAGTGTTCTTAGATTGAGCTTACGTTTTTTATGTTTGATTGGTGATCTTCCAATCAGAAACCCAGTAAAATAAGATCTGCTGAGTGATGACACATGCTCACATCCCTGTCCTCCCTCGAGTTCCCATCAGGGATGTTTTGCCTCATCCAAGTCAGAACTCTCATGCCATCCCCACACCCAGCACTGCTCTCTAGATGGGAAGTACCTTCCCAAGCTTTCTATTGGTCTATAGAAAAATGGCAAGCTTTTTTGATCTATCAGAACCTCTGAAGAGTTCCGAGCCATCCCTGTGTCCTTGATCTTGCCTCTGCTTCTCTGTTCCATGTTCTTGGCTAGAGAATAAATCCAAGGCATCGGGTGTGCACAGAAAGTGCTCTATTATTGAACTACCTCCCCAGATCACTCTGGCCTTCTCTACGACATCAAAGACTACCAAACTCATTCTGGAGCTCACATTTTTAGAGTGTGGTCTTCCCAAGACTACAAGAGCAGATTAGATGTTTCTTTCATATAACCACCTCAGTGCTTAAATGTAACTTCTTCAGCAAAATTTCCCTAGAAATCCCTATAATATGACCACCTTCCCTACCCATAGTTAGTCTTTAAAACAAAACAGTTGCAACTGGGGGATAGTCATTCCACATGATTCCTTGGGCATTTCCAAGGTATCCTTTATACTCTGGACCATGTGGATAGTACCCCTGGAGTAAAGCATTGAGAGTCTGCACAGTCTTGTAAACAAAAGTTTCTGTCCTGCCAGCAACTCCCAAATACCCAGTAGCAGCTTCCCAAATAATTGATTTGGAGGCTTAATATTACTTATAAATGCTTGGCCAGTAGCTCAGGCTTATTACTAATTTTTTTTTTCAAGATAGGGTTTCTCTGTGTAGCTTTGTGCCTTTCCTGGATCTTGCTCTGTAGACTTAAAATAACCCATTGTTCTTATCTATGTTTAGCCATGTAGCTTGATATCTTTTCTCATCTTGCTTCCTCTGCATCTGGCTGATGACTCCTGACTCTGTCCTTCCTCTTCCCCAAATATTCAGTTTGGTTACCCTGCCTATACTTCCTGCCTGCCTACTGGCCAATCAGTGTTTTATTAAACCAATTTGAGTGACAAATCTTTACAGTGTACGAGAGGATTATCACACAGCACAGCCTCACCCAACAGTCCATGGCACTAGCTCCTGTCTGCCTACTGGCCGATCAGTGTTTTATTAAACCCATTTGAGTGACAAATCTTTACAGGGTACGAGAGGATTATCACACAGCATAGCCTCACCCGACAGTCCATGGCACTAGCTCCTGCTTAGTCGCTAGTGCCTGGCATACAGCAGGTGCTTCCAAAATATTGTTGGAAAACAAAAATTTGAGAGTGTGATGAGATCCAAAGAGTTTATTTGAGCCATAATATTTTTTATTTCCATTGCCTTGATGATTTCTTGGAAGGAAAACCCACATTAAGAATAGAAAAAAAAAAAGAAAAAAAACTGAGGTCCTCATACAGACGATGGAAGCAAGCAAGCATCAATCAGTTAACTGATTTCTTAAGAAAGCAATTGCTTGAGAAGGACGTGCTCAGGTTATGAATACTTTCATTTTAATGATTGCAGGCAGCCTTTACTGCTTTATCTCTTCCATTAACATTTGAATCTGCATTTATGCATTAATCATAAATAACTAATAATTTACCAGTATGGTAGATTACCCATGTTTATAAATCTTTTGAGATAAGACCACTTTCTCAGAAAGATCAGGTTCCATAGCAATTTATATGAGCCTTTGAACTCAAATAAATACTCCTCATTTTCAAACATTAAATATGCTGATATAGTGGTACAGTTCATTTAAAGCAAAATATGACATCTTATAAAAATCTAAGCAAATATTAAAAAAATGTAGAGAAGTGATAAAAATCTGCATTTGTGAGCTAAAATTTGAAAATTATAAAATCTAAAATAGATTGTTTATTACATGACACATAGTTATCCATATTCAGTGCAGTGATCCTGTATAAAGTCTCTTCCCCTTTCAATGCTCCTAAGAAGCATTTAAGCACTGTGGTGTTACAGTTTTTTCATTCTGACATATTGTGGGTCTCAGATATGAGAGGACACGATAGCCCCTGTCAGGTTAGGGAGACATGGTCTATCTGGTCAGTGATTGAACATGCAACCATCTGTCCTGTCCCTTGGAATTGATGAGGCACACACACACACACACACACACACACAGACAACCCCTTCGCCTTTCAAACCCATCTACAAAATACAAATGCTGCAGCTAGTGTGTTTAAAAAGAAAGAAAGAAAGAAAGAAAAAACAGACATCGCATTACACCACAGCCTCTCCTCTTTTTCTCCCTGGTATCATTTGAAGTCTGCTTTTTAAAACAGAAGTTGAACAAATGAATCCTTCTGTCCTCACTTTCGGCTGTCAGCAGTGTTTCAGCGTGAGATGAAATGAATTGCCAAGCCTTTTCATCTTCTATAATCAGTTCAGCACAGCTGAGTACACCCACAGCCCTGCGCGCCGCCTCTGCCAGCGCGCATTCTATGCCGAACAGGAAGTCTTTGTTAGTGCCACGTTTCCCGTGTTCTACCCGGGACGGGCTTGATTTTGGTTCCCCCCCTTCCTTTCTCGATTCTTCCACCTCCAAAGCCCTGCTTGTACCTCTAAGGTATTCAATCTCCTGTGGAAAGGAACTGTTTAAAGGCTAACATTATGTGTGTGTGTGTGTGGGGGGGGGTTCCTCACCTGTATCACAATCGTTATTACGTTGGGCAGATACGCATCCGTAAGTTCTTTAAGTTGAATATTGTCTGAAGTCTCAAGCCACACCCCTTTCATGCCAGATCACTTCAAAAGCCGAGCATAGTGGGTTGACATAGAGCAGGAAAGCCTACTGGGTAGTGCAGAGCTTTGTTGTCTCTCTTCTACAGGAACCCTTGAATTCCTTTGGACTAGTTCCCATTTACTCCTTATGCCTACCATGGGCATCAATCTCTTTTCCTTTTCTGTTTCCTCACACCCATACTCTAAATCTTCATGACCACTAAGGCTTGCTGAGGAGGTGCAAATGGTGAACATTTTTCAGCATGCCTTCCATGTACTAACTCAATAATTTTGTACAGCACAATAATGAATTAAATACAATTTATTGCTGCTTACACAGGATCATGCTAGGTAGCCCAGGCTGGCCTTGAACTAACAAGCCCCTTGTCTCAGCCTCCTGAGTGCTGGGATTATGAGCATGTATCCAGGCCTGGCTTCAATTAATCACTATTTCTGTTCACCAGATACAGAAATCAAAGCTGATGGGTTAGCTTAGGGTTGCAAGCATAAGTGGGAGAAGAAAGAACCACGTCTGGCACTGCATCTCCAGGCTTTGTCTGCATGCAGTTCACCAGAGTGCTGCTCTCCGGGTAAGATTTCCTCTCACACAGTCCTAGCCGTACAGAAGCTAGTTCAGCACTGGACGTGTGTCCCAAGTGAGAAAAGAAGGGACGGGCAGAGAGGTTCCCAGGGCAGAGAGGTTCACAGTCAGCATGATAAGACTTCTATGCCGTCAGGCAGACAATGCTCCTATAATTCACAGAAATGGAGCCCTGGTGACATTTATTGAGTTCAGGTAAACCAGCCCTAGAATCCAATTTATCTTAATAGTTTTTAAAGTTATTATTATTTTATTCTCTGTGTATGGGTGTTTTGCTTGTTTGTTGTCTGTGTGCCACATGCATGCCTGGTACCTGCAGAGGCCTGTAGAGGGTGTCAGGTTTACTGGGGCTGGAGCTACAGATGGCTGTGAGCCACCATGTGTACTGGGAATTGAACCCGGGTCCTCTGGAAGAGCAGCCAGTGCTCTTAGCTGCTGAGCCTTCTCTCCAGCCCCTGTTATTTTTAATGTAAGCTGGTAATTTCTCTTTATCTACTCAAGCCAGCTACATTTGCATTCCTACCACAGAGAGAGACCAAGTTAGTATTAGAGGGAAAAGGCAAATTTAAACAATTCCAAAGTCATGCAAAAACCATCTTCAACCTGGGTCTGCTGTAGGGCTAAATCCAAACGCAATTATCATTGTAAAACTGGTGCTGTAACTTAGCAAGTTACTGGTTTGCTAAGAATTAAAAAGTAACAGCTTTTTTTTTTTTTTGAGATGAAAAGATATATAGGCCTAGAAATGGGTATGGACCTTTTAAATTTGAACACATCAATTCAAATTTCATCTCAAGCAGGAAGGAGCTAGAAATGAATTATTGTTTTCCGGCCACTTTCTGGTGAGAGGGATCAACAATACTTGAAAACCAATTACAACCACAACAGACTAGAGAAAGCAATTCCCAGAGCATGCTCTCCTCTGGAGGGCCTGCTGGACATCAGATGAGAAGTTATTTCTCCTTAAGCCCTTATTCAAATTAATCCCTTCTTTAAGACCAATCTCCCAGCTCAGAAAGCAACAAAAACGGCACATCCACACTACACCAATGGTGTAAGTCTGCAGTGTAAAATACACATCCCCGCATCATTTTCTTACAGGAGTCAGCCAGCTGGGATTATGGAAAGGGCCACATCAGGACTTCACACCTAACATGCAGAGTTGCCTCATTTTAAGGGGGAGGGGATTGTGTTGTTCTCATCCTGAAAGCCCAACACCCAAACTCTCTTTCAGATAATAGAAAATTAGTTAATAGTCATTAGGCATTTCTACACAAAGCCTTTTAAAAGACTTAAAAGGCTTTGAGTTATTTTGTTTAAGCTTATTTTGTACTTTAAGATGGAGTAACATCCCATTTTTCAGATGAGAAAACTGAGGGACAGAGCTATGAACTAAGTACAGCTGTCACTTGAATATGAAGTCAGCATAACAAAGGCACTGGTCCCATATTTACATTTGCCCTGTCTGGTTAATCTTGCAGGTGTGCCTACTAATTTGTGGCTGCCTGACCAAAAGTTATTGAACTTCCATATGTCTCAGCTTGCAAAAAAAAGTAGACCTTATATGTGATAAAAAAGGACATTGCAACTTCAGGCTGTAAGAAATAGCCACTGAGTCTCCTGAGGTATTAATTACTCCCAGATAACTCAAGATTGTAAAATTACTGTTTTGTTACCCGCATATATAATAAAATATTTACTAGGAAAATGAATGTGTTTCGATGTGTTTAACAGTAAGCTGATGATCATCAGTAGCTCTACTTACCAGTACAGACTTCGTCTATCAGTCTACAGCTTGAAAACATTCTAACAACGAATAACATCGCTCCCTAGATCCTGGCAGTTTTCAGATTTTGAAATTATAGCTGAGGACACCATTAATCATTCCTAAATTACAAACTGCTCACTTCTGACCTCGAAGTTGTCTGGCTGATATTTACATTTGGGAAAAAGAATAAATGGATTCCCCAGAGGCTTATTCTATACACAGCAGGTATGCACTGTACACTTGTGTACACATTGAACACAGGTCGCTGTATGATCAAAATTAACAACCATTACTATGTGGTATATCAAAATGGGGCTAAATCTGTGCACTTAGATAATTTGGGAGAAATTGTAAAGCAGACCAAAATAATGGCAGGATTCAATCCTTTCCCAGAATAGATAAATAACCAACATATAAAAATACTGTTCATTTTATTTTGTTTGGTTTAAATATTATATGTTGAGAGATAAATTTTCAATTGTGCATCCCCTAGTAGTAAAATGTACAGACAAATAGACTTTGGAATACATCTCCATCCTAACAGGGTTTTCCTATCAAAAATAGCATAGAATAAAGCAAACTGGATAAAGCTACATAAACTGAGAGTGATTGTAGGAAGGTTAATACAAGGCTGCTCCATGTAAACACATGGGAAATATGCTGAGCTTTCAGGATGAAGAGGATGATGTCCTTAAATTTTGCCTTTCTGAGATGTTTGAATATCCCCACACTTCTGTGCACTAAGCACTGGCTGGGCCTCCGTTTATGCAGAAATTGGCTAACTCTGATATCTTCTTCTGAGGTTGTTTCTATGATTTCTAAAACTAGACTAAATACGTGTTATTTTATCTGGCTAAATCTATGAACTTGGAATATCCCACGATCATTTTTATGACTCTTTTAAACACAATAGACTAAACATTACCAATGCCAGTTCCCTGCAAGTTGCTACGTTCCATGCTGTGAAGACCCAAAGGTGACCAGACATGGGTTTTATCACTTGGGACTTTAACCAAGGAGGCAGACATGGAATAACTCAATCATGAAATGTGTATATGCTACAAAGAAGGTGAAAAGTCTGTCAGCAGCAAGACACTGGCATGGTTGCTCATGGATGTAGCTAGAATGCATCATAACCAGACAATCTCAATCCTTGGGACTTTAGGTATGTATAAGCTGATCTCTGAAATCCAGGCTTATTCCCCTCAAACTCGCCCACTCTTCTCCCCTAACTGGTTGTAGTAGGCTGGTAGATGAAGCAATTCTGAACCTGAAAGAAGAATAAATAGTGGATGTAGTCTTCCTTCTCCATGTGATAAAGATAGACTCCATTTGTACTTCAATAGTATATTTTAACTCAATGGTATTTTAGGCACAGTCTTTGTCTAGGCTATTTCTTCTTAAGCCAAGAATACTAAGTTTTTATTTAATTTAGGATTACCAACCTACAACTACTATTAAATACTTATTAGATTATTACAATACTAATTTTATTTCTTACAAATGAGATAAAATGTAAGTATTACAGTGAAGTTTGGGCACAGACCTCTAGGCTTTTTGGTTTTTGTTATAGCCACAGCCTGGCTCTTTGGCCCTCACAATTTTAAGTCTTCAAAGATTATGATATTTGGAAACGTTTCTGTTTATCCTACAGAGTTATAGTTTTCAACTTTTCAGATAAAATTAGATCATTAAAACAGCTGTTCTCATGAGAGTTTTATATTTATAATCAATCATTATGTTTTTCCATTGTAAAGCTTTTGTAATAAATCATTGTTTTATGCTGGTGTGGGGGCTCACACCTGCCATCCTAGGACTCAGTAGTCAGAGGCAAGAGGATCTCCGTAAGTTCAAGGCCAGCCTGGACTATATATCAAGTACATGTTCAGGCTGGACTATAGGGCAAGACCTTGTCTCAAATAAAACACACATATTATTTATTTTATCAATAGAAGTGAATTTTATGGTTGGCACTAAAAAGTAGTAGTTTAGTTCGTTGAAGCTGGTGAAAGCACTTCTGAATGCTTCTTCATTTGTGCTTCCAATCAATTCTCAGAAGTCTCAGTTTTCCTGGTTATCTTGGAAGGTGACCTTACAGTTTCACCCATAGCTCCATTTACCAGAGTAGACGATAAGTCAAAAATACAAGAAGCTGCTGTGAGCAAAGCTGTCTCGCGCCAAACAGGGCAACAAAGGTACACACTGGATCTTGCTATCTGGATGTATTATCTACATCCAGGCGGGAAAGTTGCAGCATTCAAATCTTGATTCCACATAAATGTCACTATTGTGTGTCTTGAAAAATGTAAACTGCTGTCAGATAATATGGGGTGAGAAGCATAGATGTGTGAACACAGCCTTTATAACTTCCACACATGGTTCTGGAGGACTAATTAGCATGTAGTAGGAAAAATTAAACACAGCTCCTTAAAATTAAGCAACCCTTTATTTCAGGTATTTTCCAATTAAGTTAGTTTGATCAGGGAAGAGAATGATGGGTTTTTGTAATTTTTAATGTAGTTCTAAATAGGCAGTTGAAAAAAACACCTTACATGCCCACAGTTTCCTGTGGCTTGTCTGTTCCGTGACTTTCTGAACCAAATGCAAGACCTCTGTAGATTTGCAGCAGACCACACTTTCAGGACTCACATTTCTTAGCTGTCTTTGAATTATGGCAGTGTGCCTGGAAGCTGGTACTTCAGACCCTATGGAAATGGGTCTGCTTGCAATCTCATAAGTGAAAACATCTTAGGCAGCCAGTCTCCACTTCACTGCCTGGCACTGGATGAAAGTTTCCTATCTATGTTGAAGACTCGCTTTCAAAGACAGGAGTGACTTCAACACTCATGCTCATTTCACTTACCTAAAAATAACAGCAGAAGAATGTGGGCTGATGTGGGTTCCTGGTGGCATGTCCTTTGTTGACACTCAGTCTTGGTTTAGAACCTTTGGACATATTTTGAAGAACCACTACAGATTATAATATAATTTGAGAAAAATCTAAAAACAAAATTGCTTTAAAAATGCTGAAATGATTAACTTGACAAAAGTAACTGAATAACAAATGTATAAGAAATTAGAAAATTATCTTATAGTTATTTTAGTACATTTCACTGTTAAGTTTTTCTAAATAAATTTTTAAAGTCATCCTGGGGTAACTGGTGTAAAACAAACTGCACAAATTAATAATTTGTTAAACCATGACACAAAAGCACAGTTCTCACAAAGTTATGTACACACCCACCAGCACCTGAAGTCACCTTGGGCATATTATCATCGCTCCCTCTGTTCCAAGCACCCTCCCTCCCCATCCCCCGCCTCTCTGCTTCTCCAGCAATCTGCTTTCTGTCCCAACACTTTAATCTGCTTTTCCACAAATGGTGTATAAATGGAATAAAATCCATAGCCTATTTTTGAGGAGGGGCCTCAACTTCTTTCACTCAGCACGGTGACTTTGTGAATTATCTGCCTTGTAATAGGTATCACTGATTGAGATAACAGACTGATTGCTTCCATCTAATTATTATGCCACGTTTAGCATGTATCTTATGTTTACATATTTGTCTTAGTTGTGTAATCATGTGCTACAGGATCATAAATGATGAGATAAATGTCTAGATTAATTCATTTCTAGTTTCCCTTTGTTTAACTATGTATTTCCATCAGCACCAATTCCCTTGTCCCTACCTACAGATCCCCTTAACATTTCTGTGATTCAGGTAGGCAGGTAAGAAGTCATTAAGCCAAATTTTACTTTAAAACATCTCTCGCCCATATTTTTTCATTGTCAAATATTTATATACTTAATCATTTGCATATACTGGCTCTTTTTCAGATATGTAGCTTGCAAATGTTGTCTCACACTTTGTAACTTTTGTTTTAAAATATCTCTGTGTACTTAACACTTTTTGTAAACCATTTTAAGTTCTAAAGACGGATTTAGCAATTTTTCATTTTATGAATCATGCTTTTAGTGGTAAATCTTAAATGTCTCTTCCTAGCTAGAAATCCAGAAGATTTTCTTATATATTTTTAACAGCTTTCCATGCTATATTAGAGTTGTTGATTTGTTTTATCTGATTTCTGAATGAGCTGTGAGACTGATGCTGACCAGGCTTATGCTTTTGATTGTGGGCACCTCACCACCCTGGCACCATGCTGGAAAGACTATCCTTCTACAGAATGGCTTCTGTACGTCTTCAAAAGATCAGTTGTGGATATTTGTGTGAACTTATTTATGGATTCTTCTCATTGGCCTTCTATGACTATCTCTTGACGAATACCATTTAACTTTTGTTTCTGTAGAGATATAAGAAATCAGGCAGAATCCCTTGTGCTTTATTCTAATTTTTCAAATGGTTTTACCCATTATAGATAACTTACTTCTCTCTACAAATCTTAATACATTTTCTGGTCTCTATATAAAGTCTTACCTGATTTTCATAGTAATTGAAAGAAATTCGTGGATCAATTTAAAAGGCATTGACATATTTACTATATGTAAGCCTGTGCTCTATACATGGTATGACCATTTACTTAGATGTCCTTCAATTTTTAAAAATGGTGTTATATAATTTTCAGCACAAAAAGCCTGCATATATTCTTTTCAACTTACATGTAAATGTTCTGTTTGCATGCTTTGTGTGTGTGTATGTATTTATTGATTCTATACACAAACATAATTGATTTTTATATATTTATCTTGAGGCCTTGTTAGTTCTTCAAGTTTCACTTTGCTTTTGTAGACTCTTGAATGTCTTCTATGTAGGTAATTATGTCATCTATAAACACAGGCAGATTTATTTCTTCCATCCAACTCCTTACCATTATTGCTCTTTCACCCTCTTGCACTGGCTAGTTCCCAACCCAGTGTTAAGACTAATAAAGGAACACATATGTGCTTCCTTCCCTGAGATTAGGGAGAACAGCCAACTTTCACCATTGAGTACAGTAGTAGCTATAGATATCTGTAGATGTCCTTAGTCAGATAAGGAAGGTCTCCTCTATTTCTGTTTTAATAAATAACTACTAAAATAATAATAATAGGTGCAGAATATATTCAAGTGTATTTTCTGCCTGAATTGATAAGAGCATGTGACTTTGAGCCTGTTTGAAGTGGTGGATTACACCAAATGATTGATTTTTAAATATTTTGCCATTCATATATGTCAGGAATAAACTCTACACAGTAGTCATGGTTTCATTTTCCTCTGTGCTGCTGAATTCCACTAGTAGAAAAGTTTGAAGAACTGCTTTCTCTGAATTATTACAGACATTGGTCTGTAGTCTTATTGCTTGGTCCTTGTCTACTTTTGATATGGCTTTAACAGTCACTTTATAGTTTGAATTGGGAGGGAAACCTGTTCTCTTTCATCTTCTGGGAGAGATTATATAACACCCTTGATTCTTCATTAAACATTTACAATCCTCCAATGAAATTACCCAAGTCCAGAGATTTTTTTCCCCTTGGGTTTAATATTGCATATTTAGCGCCTGAGATGGATCATCAGACAAAGGTGCCTGTATGCAGGACTGACAACTTAATTTGTACCTGTATCACAAGGTAGAACAACTCTCAAGAGTTGTTCTCACCATGACTCGTCCACATATGTGCCATGGCATGTCCATGTCTATGTGAGTGTGTGCATGGAGGAACGCACACAAATAAATTCACATATTTAATTTCCTTCATGCCTATAGATCAGTGGCGTTGTCTGTTTCCTGTGGGTGCACTGTGCTTCCTGCCCCTCAGTTTTCTTTCTTCTTTCATTCCTTTTAGTGTCTGTGTAGATAATGCTTGTTTTCATCCCTGACACTGGTAATAACTGACTTCTTTTCTTCCTTTTTCCTGTATTAGTCTTGATGGAGATGCCATTTGCTGAGCTTCGGCCATTTTCCTCTTGAGCATTCAGCTTCAACTTCGTCCCCCATCCTTCTGGGACATGAGTCTTCAGTTGCAGTCTCCTCAGTCACTGAGGCCTTTCCACTCCTAATTTTAGACTATTTCCTTTATTATTTAGATTATATCACTTCTATATTCTGGTCTGCTGATGCCTTTCAAACATGTTCATCCACTCTGCTTTGGATACAATCTACTAGACTTACTCCACTTCTAAAACTTTATTTTTCTTTAAGTCTTCTGTGTCTTTACTGAGGCCCCATTTTATCATGTGATCTGTAGAGACAGTGAGCCACATAACCCACATCCTGTGGTAGTGATATAGTATAGTCCCTGTCAGAGTGGTGCCAAAGAAAGAAGTGTTAAGTAATGATCAAAACCTAATGACAACATGAGAAATCCAAATTTCAACTGAAAATCACTCACCGGAAACACTCTTCAGTTGAAGGAAATGAAGGCATGAAGGCAATCAGAAGATGATGATGTAAGTTAATTACCAGGGTAAGATTTTAAAACAGTCCAGATGAAAGTATTTTCCAAGTTCCTTAAATGGTCTGCAACCCTCTCGGTCTTTCAGCCTCCTTATGGATGTTCTGTATAGAAAGCCCAAGGTTTGTAATTGTCTGCAGCAGGAGAAATGGGGAATAGCATGCACAAGCTTTCATTGGCTGCTCCTTATTATGGGCTACATTTCCCTTCCTGATATATCTAATGCCTTATGTGTAGATATCATAGAAATCAGCAGCGGTAGCACATGCCTTTAATCCCAGCACTCGGGAGGCAGAGACAGGCGGATCTCTGTGAGTTTGAGGTCAGCCTGGTCTACAGAGCGAGATCCAGGGCAGGCAACAAAACTACACAGAGAAACCCTGTCTCGTAAAACCAAAATTACAAACAAACAAAGAAATCATTTGATGGTTTTTCTTGTATTTATTCTTAAGTTTTTGTTCTGGGACTTAATTAAGTTGCTTCGAAAGAGTTTCAGTCTTCTGGGTATTGCTTTCAAAATATTTCGGGCAGGATGAGGGAACTGCTTAGTCTAAGCTAATTATTCTCCACGAGTGAGGAAAGGTCTTTCTGTGCACTCTACCTGCTGCTCCGCACATCTTGATTTTTTTTCCTTGTTTAGGTTCATGGGAACAGGCTCAATTCTGAGCTTTGTCTAACTGTCTGTACAGTTCTCTCTTGTTCTTTCAGGTACTATTTTCACCAGCATTAGACAGTTTCTTAGTGCGCATGCGTAGATAGTACTCAACTCCACGCTTTGCAGGGATCTTCTGCTGATCTCCAAAGTCATATGTCTCTGCATGCTTTTCTTTCTCATATGCTATTCATCTTGACCTCTCAGCTCTGCACTTATGACTCAAGCGTTCTGGGCTTTGCCCAGGCTTCCCCTCCCTACCTGGAACTCCTGAGGCAGGAAGGCATGGTGAGCATACGGTTAGTTAGCTTGTTTGCTCCCTTTCTGGATCACTGATTTCCATAAGCTGATATCTTAGTGAAATTATTGTTTTATATACTTTTAAATTATATTAGGTGAGAGAACAAACCTGGCAACCTGTCACTCTTTTATGATGGAAAATTCATTTTATGTTTTTGATAACTGCAGAGTATGTGACTGGAATAAACCACCTCTACCTCTAGAAGAAAATTATAGAAAAACTCTGTAATTTGAAGTTCAAGGCTATAGAGTAGATAGGGTCATGATTTCACCTTCCTATATATGGAACACTTAGTCACAGAGTAGTCTTTTAAACACTAATACTTAAAGAGAATCGCTAAGTGCTAGTTAATGTTGCGAGCCCGTAATCCCTTATCTGAAACCCTGGGAGACAATTTGTGTTTTCCTGTTTTAGAAAGGTATATTAATCCCATTATAACTGTACGTTCCAAGCTCAGTCCTACAGCAGCACTCTGCATTAGCCCTATAATTGCACTCTGCAATCAAATACATTTTTATATTTCTGGAGCAAAAAAATATGAATATTAATACTTAGTAGGTTAAACAAGGATTCTACACAGCTTTATTTCAGTTCCACTTTCGCTGCCAAATACGTTTGTCAGTCTGTATCTGTAAAAGAGCACAGAATCCCTTTCTATTTTCAACAGTTTTTGAGAATTTTGCATTAGCGTTTAAATGAATATATTCATGCAGGCCTCACAATTAAATTGAAATAAGCAAAATAGTGATGACCATTTTGCAAATGGGGAAGTGAAGCACAGAACGTTAACTAATGGACTGGGACAATGGCTAAGTTAATATTTGCCTTCTAAGTATACGGGACCTGAGCTCAATCTCCAGAACCCATGTGAATACCCTGGATATGATGGCATGAGCTTGTGATCCCAGCACTAGGGAGGAGGAGAAGTGAGGGTTGCTAGGACTAGCTGCCAACCTATCAAGCCTAACTGAGCTCCAGGCCAGTGAAAGATGGTGTTTAAAAGAAGGTAGATGACTCCTGAGGTTGACCTCAGGTCTCTGCACTCACATATGCCCACACTCATGAACACACACACACACACACACACACACACACACACACACACACACACACACGCCTGCACACATGCTTGGACATATCTGTGCACAAAAATGGGAAAAAAAAAAGTCAACTAACTCATGTAAGGACTTGCAGTCGGTACAAGGTAGATCCAGTGATCCATTGCCACCCTGGCTTTGGGACCCAGATCCTCACCCTTTATGCCATTCTGCCTCTATTTGAGGAGCCTCCAGGCAGGAGAATCAGCGACGTCTAACCTGGCCCTGTGCTCTTCATATCAAATAGTTTCTGTAGGACTAGACTGGTTTGCCTTTTAGTTTCTCTGTGCCATCATTTGGGTGTGTATGGATATGCATTTGGCTTGGTTCCTAGGTAAATTCTTGCCTGCAAGTTAGTAAATCCTCTATGTCCTTCAAGTAGAAAGCAGAGTGCTGAAGAAGTCTATTGTCATCTGAGCCCAAGTCTGATGGAATCTAGTTGTGTCTAATGTGCCTGATTACCTATTGGCTGTCTGACATGGATGGAAGACACTTTAAGTAGCTTTTCAGTATATCCATATTTAGAAGCCGGCTCCTTATTATCTGCACTGAGGGCCCTGTTTCTTCTCAATAATGTCCCATATTCCCCTTTAGATGTTTCAAATATAATCTTGCTTGAACAAAATATACCCTATGGAGTACCCATGGTTGATTGATAGAGTAATTATGGGTCAGAAAAATGAGTTTCACCCCAGAAATTGCTTACATGTACCCTCTAATGTACAAAACAGTGTTGTGTGGAGGAGGGGGATCTTTGCTCTAGGACAGGTACAGATGGCTCGTGAGTGATATATGGTTGATCCTAGCCTTATTCATTATAAACCGTCCTAAACATACACTTTGAATGAAATGTTGTGTGTCTGAGCAAAGCTCAAATAGGATGCCCAAATACAAGGTGACTATTTTTTAGAGAGAGTCTAAGGATGTAATGAAATCTACATAAGATAATTAGGGTGGAGTTCTAATCTGATAGAACTGGGATCCTTTAAAATAAGGGTTAGTGACATTAAGACTGTCCTTTTTCCAAGGACTCAGAGAGCACAGGAGCAGTGTCCTTACCAAGATCACCTCTGCCAACACCTTAACCATCAACTTTAACCTTCCGAGCTATAAGTCTGTCCTATAAATACCCAGTTGGTGGTGTTCTGTTGCAGCAGCCATCTGAGAAGGCTGATATATACTGCTGCGAGGGAGGCAAGGTAGAATGACCCTGGCAGGAATTCCCCCAGACGTCTGCTGTCTGAGAACAATCAATGTAGCAAAGTGAGAAAGCTGTGAAAACTGTCCTGTTTCCTTATTAACACATGTCCTAATTAAGCTTAGTTTGTGCCTTCTTTTATATTTGCTTTAAAAAAAAAAAACCCCTAGGTAAGCATCTAGAAGATCCTCACTTGTCATACTTCTAAATGCCTATTGTATTGTTACATTTTGTTGCTGTGATAAAAATACCATGACTGAAAGTGACTCATGGAAGAAAGAGCTTATGGTGGCTTATTATGAGTCGATAATGGGAGAGGCGTGGCAGCAGGTGTCTGGAGCAGGAAGCTGAGAGATCACATCTTCAACAACAAACTCAGGCTAGAAAGAGTGAACTGGAAATGGAGCAAGACTATAAAACCCCAGCGCTCACTGCCAGTGAAGTACTTCCTCCAGCAAGGCCACATTCCCTGGGTACCAAGTATTGAAATACCAG
Source organism: Peromyscus leucopus (assembly GCF_004664715.2). Classification (NCBI taxonomy): domain Eukaryota; kingdom Metazoa; phylum Chordata; class Mammalia; order Rodentia; family Cricetidae; genus Peromyscus; species Peromyscus leucopus. The sequence goes on along the minus strand of NC_051079.1, from coordinate 41,765,184 downwards.
AACCTCTGAGGGGCGTTGGACATTCAAACTACCACCACGGTCTTCTCCTCAAAGCTCTGGAATTATGACTAATCTATTAATACTATACACTATTAATTACTGAAGAATGAAGATGTGGAAACAGTTACAATTTATTTTCTTTAGTGAGCTATTTTTGCAAGTAACATGTTGGGGACAAGAGAGCCTTCTTTATTCATCATTCAACATTTTGAGTAATACTCCAGGGCGTGTTGACCCTTCTCTATCTAGTGCCGCTCAGAAGTCTCAATTGGGCACTGGTTTCCACATCAACCATTTTACCATGGTTTCATGTTTACAACCTGCTTTCTTTCAGCTAATCCCAGTTTTCTGGTTTATTTGGCAAGTATTTATTTCCCATAGTGGTCTTTTAATATTCCCTTTTAGCTCCATCCCTCTGTCTGTGCTTTCACCATTTCTTTAAGTTGGTGTTGGTGGTTGAGTCCAGGGCCTGGCTTATGCTGGGTCAGTGTTCTATCCAGAACTCTACTTGCCTCTTGTTCTCCCAGGCTTATCTCTTTCTCAAGGTGGGGATGGGCTCACCATTTAAAATTCCTCTTATTAGAAATGTTAACAATCCTATATGCTGTCCCCAAGGAACACATTGTGTTCTCCTTAGAACCTTGGGGTTCCTCTCCTGCTTTGGGCTTGTGCCCTAAGGTTAGACCTGTCAGAACATTCAGAGGATGAGGGAATATGGCGTGTGTTACACAGTGCCAGGCAGGTGGGAACAAATAAAGAGACCCAGAACAAGACATTATACAAAGAGATACCTTGGAACACACAGCCCTAAATGAGATGTCTCCAAAAAAATTCTTCCCCTTAGATTTCAGGGAACTCAGTGAAAGAGGAAGAAGAAGGAGTGGGGAAAAGGAAGGGGATGGGGAAAAGGAAGGGGATAGAGGATTCACAGGAGCACAAGGCTCTCTGTTGTGGAATATTATTTTATATACCACATATAGGTAAATGTAGCCAGAAGTTTCTCAGGTCCTGCAGGGCCGCAATCAGGACGAACCTCTCCCACCTGGGTCCTGCAGCCTCTTGGTCCCAAGTAAACACACAGAGGCTTATATTATTTACGAACAATATAGCCTATGGTTTCAGCTTCTTGCGAGCTGACTCTTTCATCTTAAATTAACCCATTCCTATTAATCTGTGTGTTGCCATATGGCCATGGCATTATTGGTCTGTGGCATCTTGTTGCGCCTTTGGTGGCAGACATCTCAGGCGGGACAAAGGAAAACTTCCAACTACAAGCAAACATGTGCGACATTTGTTCATGCTGCAGAATATTACTTAACTGTGTAAAGGGATATTGCTTTTGTGTTTGCTGCATTTGTTTGTGATGTAAGGTTATGTGTTTAATTATGTAAAGATGTGTTGCATTTGTTTAACCTTGCCTGCCTAAGGCACCTGATTGATCTAATAAAGAGCTATTGAATGGCCAATAACTAGGCAGGAGAAAGGATAGGTGGAGCTGGCAGGCAGAGAGAATAAATAGGAGGAGAAATCAAGGCTCTAGAGAAGAGAAGAAAGACAAGAGAAGGAAGAGAGAATGAGGGAGATGCCCGGGGCAAGAAACCAGGCAGCTACTAGCCAGTAGACATGAGAAGCAGTGAAAGTAAGATATACAGAAGGGAAGAAAAGTAAAAAACCCCAAAGCAAAAGATAGATGAAGAGAAACAGGTTAAGTTAAAAGAGCTAGCCAGAAATAAGCCTAAGCTAGGCCAACATTCAAAACATAATAAGTCTCCAGGTCATGATTTGGGAGCTGGTTGGGGGCCCCAAAGAAAACCTCTGGTATAGCCCTCTCAAACAACAGAGCAAAGCTCATATTAACTCACAGAGACTGAAGCAGCAATCATAGGACCTACATAGGTCTGCACCAGGTCCTTTGTATATATACTATAGCTTTCAGTTTAGTGCTTTTATGAGTCTTGAGTGTGTAAATGAGTGGGTCTCTGAGTTTTGTACCTTCTCTCAGGCTTTTTTATTTTTCTGTTGGCTTGTCTTCTCCAAGTTTGATATGATGGTTTTTGTTTTACCTTGTTATATTTTATTTTGTTATATTTTGTTGTTATCTCTTAGAAACTTGTTCTTTTCTAATGAGAGGCAGAAAGGAAATGGATCTGGATAAAAGTAGAAGTCAGGAGGAACTGGGAGGAGTAGGGATGGGGAAACTATTTAGATTTATACTGTATGAGAAAAAGAATCTATGTTTAATAAAAAGAGGAAAATACTAATTTGAAAGGTTGGGGGTTTAGCTCACCAGCAAGTAGAGTACTTTTACAGCAAATCTCTTATTTTAGTCCCCAGCATAAAACATACAAAAACAAACAAATAAAAACCCAACAGATAGGTCAGCTGGTCTTCAAACGCCCGCAATTTAGAATTAGCATCCTAGAGAAGTGACTCGCAGCTCAGGAGAGTGGCGTCTTTGTGTTTCCTGTCCCCTGTGCCTCCCCAGTGTCGGGAACATGCTTTGTTTGAATTCCCTTTCAATGCACTGATGCACTAACGCTAGATAGCTTGATAACATGTGACCGTTTCTGATTTATGGTTGAACATACTTTAATGGTTTTTGGTTGTCTTCAGGCTGAGTTTTAGGTGTCTGTGAACTTCCACCCTGTGTAATTAGAGCTGGAAAGCACCCTGCACACACCTTGGCACTATTGACAATGACAAAGACATTTGCATGATATGTGCAAGTGTTTTGGGGGCGGGAACAAGCAGTTCTCTCTTCTAGACAACAACGTCTTGCCATAACCTTGACATGAAGTACATTAATTTTACATGATGCCCTGTAGTCACAGAGAAAATTAAAGTTCCTGCTATTATCTCCCCCAAAGAGCTGATCACCTTCTGGCACAAGGCTCAGGCATGCCAAGACAGAGCCTCCATCATCCATCTCCTATTGATCTATGAACCAGAGTGCCAGCACTTGAATTCCAAATCCCTAGCATATTTATCTCCATTTTAATGCTTTCCATTTTAATGAGCATTTCTTTAGCTTTTGGTTATGGAACATTTCAGTAAAATTAGGGCTGGGAAAACCCAGTTCTGGCTTAATCCTTATGGCTTCTTAAATAAAGCCTTGCATGTGTCTAGATTTTATTATAACTTCGGAAGCATACCATAGGAAGAACTTGAGGAATCACAATGACCAGATTTCTAAGGTTCAGACTAAATGAATCAAATTCATGAAAAAAAAAAAAACTTGACTGAGATATGTTTAATTCACCAGACCGAAACATTAAAAATGGAGGTGACCAGTATTTTCGTCACCCAAATCTAAGCCAGGCATGTATTGGAAAATAGCAACAGACACTTGGTAAAGGGAAACAGTTCTCATTTTACAAAACCCCCAAATAATCAGTAGTTAAGAACATTATTACGTGATTCAGTTTCCTCCACCCCATTATTCAAATTATGCTTTCTTTGAGTGCCTGTTAGGCATCAAGTATTTCTGAATGGAACATGACATTTTACATGAACAGCCTAGTAATTTCTCTCAATGAAAGTGAAGTTTAAAAATACCGACTTTATGCAAACCATGTTTATCTGGCTGATTTCCATTTCAGCGTTTCAGGTAATGTTACAACCACATTCCTTTTGGAGAGAGAGAGAGGCACAGACAGAGAGACAGAAAGAGGCAGAGAGAAAGTGAGTTGGATGTTTGAATTTTAAATATGTACAGAATTGTTGTATAATATACCCAGAGGCAATGAGTTATGAGCATGACTAAAAGTGGGGGCCAAGTTTTTGTGTTTCAGCTTGAGAACAGCCCAAAGAGTACACCAAAATAAAACCAAAAATGGCCATTTCCTCAAAACACATTCCAGCCCTTGTGCAGTTCAAGGAGACTCTTTCTATGACGAGAATTCTTTCTGCCATGGAAGGGCTTCTTCCCCCTTTCTCAGTCTGAGGAGGTTGTTTGTGTCTGCACTGGGTGTGCCAGATGGAAAGGTTTCCTCATTAGAGGCAGCTGTTTTAGCAAATTACCTCACTGCAGCATAATGAGAGAGCTCCAGAAGACCATTGAAGAAAAGCCTTTCTCTTCCCAGTGAGATCATGAAAATGAGAAACAATTTCAATGAGATTTTTTGTTTACTTTGGAAACCGTTCAGTTGGACACATGGGTGATAAGAGGAAGTATTTTCCACATAGATTTCATTCAATATTTATGTATAAAACAGCATAAATACAGGCTATAGATTGACAATTTGATTTCTCTTACAACTAATGGATTCATTATCTTTGGCGGATGATCTCATTAGTTTCTTAACTATGAACGATTCTGCTGGGAAGGTTTCCCCTTTATAACATTCCATTTCAAACATCTGTACGACTCATGCTTGATCATAGAGGTACTTTTCATGTTGAAGCCCCACAGCCATGGCACTTCCTAAGATGCCAAGGGGAGCTCGTGCACTCCATTTGTTCTCTAATTTAGAGGAAATTTCCTCAGCAAGATGCCATCAAGACCTACGTTATAAAATCCCTCTGCAACACATGCAGAAATTTCAGGATGTATATATGCACTTACACGTTTATATGCATGTATAAGATACAATTTATAAAGCCTGCAATGTATGTATATATCTATTCTCATTTTTATGCTCACAGTACTTATTTGAAATAATTATTCCCATTTAATAAGTAAAACTTTAAGTTCATTTGTATTTAACAATTCATTAGGAAGCTATAGGTAGTAATCCTTGGGAACAGTTAAAAATTACCAATACCAAGAGGCTTCCAATCTGATTATAATACCTTGAAAATATGACCTTTTCTTAGCAAAAGCAGGTACACACACTGCTGCTACAGATATCATGAAGGGTATGCTTATCAGTATGTATGATTATGGTCTCTTTTGTTTTGCCACAGTATCATGTTGGTGTTTGTGAGTAATAGTAACCAAGTTTAGAGGAGGAGCTACCACCCTTGTGCCTTCCCTGAGCTACCATGTTGGCCTTTATCATGTGCAGCACAGCATGTGCACGTAGTTTTATGGCTGAAATACAGACAGGAATTCATTATTCCTCCCATAGTTTAATTATTATCATAATGATTTAGGCTCCAACTTTAGTTACTACTGATGCTGGTATTTGGAGAAAAATAAATGTATGGATCAAGTTTTATGAAAAAAAAAAGAGTTTATCTGATTGTCTTAGTCAAGGTTTCTATTGCTGTGGTGAAACTCCACAACCACAAAGCAAGTTGGGGAGGAAAGGGTTTATTCAACTTACACTTCCACCTCACAGTTCATCATCAAAGGAAGGTAGTACAAGAATTTAAGCAGGGCAGGAACCTGGAGGCAGGACCTGATGTACAGGCTGTGGGACATGATGCTAAATGGCTTGTTCTCCATGGCTTGTTCAGCCTGCTTTCCTACAGAACCCAGGACCACCAGCTCAGACATGGCCCCACCCACAATGGGCTGAACCCTTCTTCATGAATCACTATTTAAGACAATGCCTTACAGGCTTGCATACAGCCTGATTTTATAAAGACATTTTCTTAATTGAGGTTCCCTTCTCTGAGATGGCTTTAGCTTGGGTCAAGTTGATATAAAACTATCCAGCATGGATATCTCTATATAAAAATAACCCGGCTAACAAGTTTTTCATCTGTGCAGTCTCATTTTCTGTAAGGCTGTATGTATATATGCACATGTATACATATATACATATAAAATGCTGGGTGGAACATTTCTGCCTCTCTGGTAATCACATAGCAGAAACTCTAGTCTCTACTTGTATTTGGTGATAAAGATATGCAAAAAGGTAACAAGAGTGGAATCTCCCTAATGGAATTAGTTCCATTATAAAAACAAATGAGAAAGATTGTCTTGTCTCTCTCTCTCTTCCCACCATGTGTGGACACCAAGAGAACAGTCTCCTACCAGAACCCAATCATACCGGCATTTCAATTTCAGATTCCTGACTTTCATAAGAAACCAGTGACTAGTGTTTAAGCCAACCAATTTTATTATAGCCACATGAACTGACTAAAGGTACACATAACACACAATGCAACATGTTTGTGGGCAGTATGTGTTTGTGTGTGAATATGCACACACAGTTCTTAAAGGTCTTAAATTACTTTGTAATGGATCCTAATCTTTTGTCAAGAAAGAATGGGTGTCGTCCAGAAAGTATGGAAACCTTGCCATCACAGGTCATCCAGGCTGTCACCAATTAGAAACCACACCGGCTCACTGTACCTAGAGAAGCCTGGGGAGCTGGGTCACCGGTCCTTTGAAAAGTGGATATTATGTGTGAGATCCCTACTCCTTTCTGGATCCTGCCTATGACGTATCACCTTCTCTCTCTGGACTGTCACATTTTTTTAAAACCCCAAATGCCTCCTTACATACCATGGTGGGAGCCTATGGGATTGTGATAGGGCCACCACTGTGCTTCATCGGTGACACAGTGGAACAAAGAAAGAACAGTGGCTTGGCGGCCTGATCGTCCCCAGGGTAAATAAAGTAGAGGGGTGCTCCTGCCCTATTGGCAAAGGCTACAGCTTGGGCCATGTTATGGTTTAGATTTGAAGACCACTCAAAGGCTCTGGTGTTGAAGAGGCACCAATGAGAGGTGATTGGGTCATGACTGTGTCAACTTTATGAGTGGAATCTGATGATGAGTTCACTGTGGGATAGGACATGAAGAAGAGGGGCCCAGGTGGAGGAAGTAGGTCACTGGGCTTTGCCTATAGAGAGTATATTTTGTCCCTGCCACACCTTGTCTGCTGCATGCCGTAGGTGAGCATCCCTGCGCCACCATTTGCTCCTCCTATGATGTTCTGCCTCACCTTCGCTCATTCAGAAGCTAAAAAGCCATGGATCAAACCCTCTAAAACCATGAGTCAAAATAAATCCGCTCACCTTTGAGTTGGCTTTCTCGGGTATTTGGAGCAAAATACATGATTTACATTTCACATGTAGTTACACCCTGAAGTTTTTAGGGAACATTTCAAATTAAAAGCAATGAAACGGTCAATATAACCCCTTGGTTCGAAATCCCTTAGAATATTTTGTGTACAAAAGTTATGAATAGGAGCACACCTCTGGAAGGCTTTTAGCCACATCAGGTTCTAGATATCACATGGTTAGGCTCAAATTGGGGAAGCTGGAGGGAAACGAGATGAGTCTGAGAGAGTCCCACGTGGTGGAAAACTCCAGGAGAGTTGTCACAGAGTAGACAGACACAGAGACTTGGGGTGATCTGATCACAGCATTGCTGGAGCTAGCTTACTTTTTTTTTCTATTCCAGATTGAGTACTTATTAATTTAGTACTGACTGATTAACAAAATTATTCACAGCGATATTCAAAGTCCTTAATCAAATTTAGCCTACTCTTGAATATTCAAAAACGGTTCTTCCTGAATTAATATTGTATCTCTCACTCTTTCTTTTCTTTCTCTTTCTTCTTCTCAGAATACAAGATGTGTCAGCATATGTAGGTCGTGTTCTTTCTTCTTCATTTCGATTTTTTTTATCTTACTTTGATACATGATTTTCTAGGGTTATTTTTCTTCAGTAATCCACTGTCTTCCTTAATCTTTCAATTTTGTCATCGACAAATTCAGCTACTTGTCACTCTATCCATCTTCCAGGTTGTTAATAAATACACCAGACAATAGGATCCCCAGTATCGATTGATCCCAAGGGAGCCTTCCTATTAATCACTTCAATCTGAAGGTTGACCATTTGTGTTCTCCTGACTAATTCTTCTATGTCTGGATTTTAAATATCCAAAGCACAGTAGTTTATTTAAAAAAAAAATAGTTTACCATTTCTTCTCACTTAGGGCATCTACAGTTGATTCCCATCTTGGTGGCTAAAGTTATGTCTGCGTAGAATGAAGATTTGACCTCGATGACCTTATTCTATCTAATATTCTAGGATCTATTTTTGACTCAGCTAGTTATCAAACAGGTGCCTGGGCCCATCACAGAGAAGACTAATTAGTGTCTCCATTAACTTAGATCCCATTAGCACATTTAGGGCTCACTCTAATCATAGGTACATTGTAACTGAGCTCTATCTACTCTCTAAAATGACTGATAGAGGGTGAAGCCTCAGTCCACTGTCACAGATGCGCTCAAAAAAAAAGGAAGCTAAAGGTTCTAGGCTGACTGGTCAAAACAGATATGTATGAACAATAGAGACACAAAGCACAGGATTAAGGCAATATTGCTGTTGCTACTTTTGGGAAGTCCAAGTGTGGGTTGTCAAGGCAGTGCTTCGCTTTTTCAGAAGCACTTATTAAAATGATTAAGTTAGTCCCTCTGCAGAAGGCCAACCTTCCTTGTAGCAGTAACACAGATCTTCAGAGTGAACAAACGCACACATAGATAGAATGCAAAGCTGGCTTTTCCATGCTATATCCAGAGGCAACACACACTTGCTGCTGCAGGAAATCCCGTTGTTTCCAAGATACACCATGTCCTTTGTGTCCCGGTGATGCTATGACTTCCATCTGCAGAGGACGTCTGTTTGCTTAGCCTTGGGACCATAAGAAATACACATCAGAACTTCTGCCACTCTGGCCAAAAAACAAGATGTCTCTTAGATGCAGTCGATGCTATAGAGATTGACAGATTCAAAGTCATTTTTACTCCGTTGAAAGGTGGCGGGAACCCATGTGTGTTTGCAGTTCTGAGATGTTGATAGTCTGAAGATTATTCCAACCATGAACAACAGCATTTTGGGTACTTTTAGTAAGAACCATAAATACATCTGTCTATCCAAATCTGCTCCACATCATAGGGCACTAACTGGCAGATGCCCCATAGTTACATTGCTACAAAGTCAATAGTGGGTTTTATTATCTTAATATGAATAATCCTACTCACTAAGTATTGAGGTTTATGGGCCAAGACTGTGGATATGACTTCCATATTACTAATACAACTTTACAAACAAAGCAATGATATTCTTATTATTTGCACTTGAGTCTAATAAGGAATGGGACGGTACATTAATGCATGTAAAGTCTGTACAATAGCCCTTGGTGGGGTGGGGCCTGCAATACTGGTCACTCTGTTCTTAAGTTATTCTAATTAGAAAAGTCACTGACCAACTCTGAACTTTTAGAAAAATAAGAATTGATGAGCTACAGGAAGCAGCACTGTTTATCTTTTCTTTCTGAATGTATGGTTAGAAAAAGTTGGTGGCTGGATGTTTCTACGGTCTTGTATCGTGGAGCCAACACTTCCCAGGACTGCCCCAGAGACAACGTCAGGCCTGCTGGAGAAAACCTGGCTTTGAGACTAGCAAAATCTGGGCTTTGAAGCCGAGCTTACTGACTTAGCCATTGTGTGACCCTGACCGAGGATTTAACCTCCTGGAATCTCAATTCACTTCTCTGTGCAAACTGGAAACAATGCCAGCAAGTCCGTGATGCTATTCTGACAGAAGAGGGAGATAATGTATGTCAAGCCCCAAGATGAAAATAACAATTACTCTCCATTATTGTCAATCTGAGCTACAGTGATTATTTCCATTTGCCTTATGGATTCTTTTGTTCTGGGACAGCCGTACAAAGAATGTGCATAAGTGTCTTGTGGCAGAACCGGTCACGCTGAAATAGATGGTTGCTGGGTGTTGTGTTGTCTGCTGTGTGGGAGTATCACCCTTCAGAAGATGACAAGATCATCCATCTCTGGCATCCCCTACCCTCTAGTCTCCTATAGACCACTTTGCCTAAAGACAGCTGAAAAATTTCATCCAGGACACTCAGAGCCCTGGTCTCCCCAATCCACAGGTCATCTATGCAAAAACTACAGGATTCACTATCCTCACATAGGGACAGATCTGATAGATAGTGACAATGGACTCTAACTGTGTCCATAGCAAGTTGAGTTTAGGTTTATGGTAGGTTGCCAAGTCCACTAGGTCACAAATTACTCCTGCGGCCCCAAGAGGGGATGGTGATTATGGTTTGAGTTGTGTAGCCCCCAAGAGGTACTTGAGGACCACTCTAAGTGTTCACATGATCTGTCCTTGTGGCTTGGGAAAAGAAACAATGCCTCACGTTCTTCTTCTACAAAATGGGCAGAGCTGGACTGCATCAGTGTCTCGTGAAGAGAATGTATGCATAGGAGCCTGAACGCATTCAGATTGTTGGGGTCATGCATATTTTTAATTTCTCACACTCACCTGATCCACTGCCTTTTAAACTAGCCACTTACTGCAGTGGTGGTTTCCTCAACTATTTTTCATGGGGTAAGATAAGGAATAGTGTCAAGCAAATGTCAAGGATTCGTTCAGAGTTGTCCGGAAGCTAAAGCAAAGTGGTTCTGCTGCAGCCATTTTCTCAAATGGGATGGCTACACTTGCTCCTGCCAGAGCATGGAGACCCAGTGAACCCAACCTTGCTCTTTCAGTCACCTGGTGTGTTTCCTCTAGCCCCTCCCAGAGCACTGGGCTCCTTTACGCTGCTAATGGAAGCCCTTGCCCACACAGCACACTGTCTCTGTGGATCTCACTGGAGAATTGTGTTTTTGCCCTCCCCTGATCTTTCATAAACAGCAGTGTATCTGAACATAATTGCCAGACCCTAACCAGCTCTTTGACTGTTGCCTTTCCCATTTAACCTCTCTTTCCCACAGGGCACACACTGGGGAAACCCATGGGTGACCTGCATATGAGCCTATAGATATCGACAATGTAATGGACTTGTTGCTCAGCCCTCCCTGGCTACACCCCAACTCATCTGTACTTCCTTTGTGTATTATAAATTTTCATTTCACTTAAAAAAATGTACTTTTTGGAGAAGTTTTGGGTATGCAGTAAAAGTGAGCAGAAAGTCCATATGCAGACAGCTTCTTTTGTGAAGCTACGTTAATAAGGCTTCCCTACATTTTTCTATACAAACCGCTACTTCCCAACTGAACTGCCTGAGCATAACACAATACAGAATCCGTGGCAATGGCTGCTGTACTGTACATTGCTATTCTAATCATATATTTTATTGGACGCTGCAAACCTCTGAAAGCCGGCATTTCATTTCCCTCCTTCACCTTCTAGTAAAGCCTGCTGCTGTGACGGCGGGCAGAAGTAAGGCTAATGGGCTTTTCCAAATTCCTTCTGAGATCCAAGGCAAGAGAGAAGGTGTGAAAGAGAGAACGAGAGAGAAATCACACAGTCATTTCCAGCCATTTGTGTTAAAACACAAAGAAAACAAGGCACATTCAAAACCGCTATGCCGGGTAGCCTCCATTAATATTTATTTTGGCATTAATATTGATAAGCAAGTACTTTGTAGTTGGGCTTTGTTGCCTCTCCCAACGTCCTTACGCTCCCTGTTATTCAAGCTGGTGGCCATTAGCTTGCGTCTTTTTTTGCACCCGGAGCCTCCGAGGGGCTTGGCAGGCCTCCAGCTCACTTATGCTTAAATGGACACTCAAGCGCCGACGGACACACAGCTAAATAGAGGCCAATAATTCAATACACTACGGCTGTACGGGGGCTGCTAGTAAATCCATCAAGCAGTAAATATCATCTGAAGCCAATGCAAGCTTTTATCTTTCCAATTTTTTTTTTTTTTTTTTTGAATGTCTGAGCGAGGCCCAAGCATTCGGCGAATCATGTAATTTATTCTGCAGTGCTGAGCCTGGGCTGTCTCAGACATCATATTGACTTTTTCCCCCCCATCTGTCAGGGGCAGTCAGCAGCTCAGCTATTGTGGGAACGCATCACATTACATCTATTTATTTATTTATTTTCCGCTGCTTCTTTGTAGCATGATTGGGCAAGAACGCATTATCTCAGATCAACGGATACCAAGAAAAGCGTCTGAGCATCATTACGACAGCATGTCAAACATTTGTCCTCTCCAGTTTGTTAAATCAGCAAATGCATTCCCCCAGCAAATGCTTGTAATTGTTCCGAAAGGGCTCCCCACTGCCGGCTTTTACCAAGCTGAAAATATGGCCTGTTATTTTCTTCAGCTCTTTAGGTCAGTGGTAATGCCAATATATTGTAAATAATGCTGAACAGCTGGTGTGTTGACTGGATGAAATCTGCGGGCGCTTCTATCTGCACTCAGCCTCGCGCCTAGCAGCGTCTTTGAATATTGCAGGCGCAGGTTGTGCACACGGCCCGTGTTGTGCGGGTTCGAATTACACAAGTCTGTAGATTAACTGTGCAAAGTCACTGACTGCTTTGCGCTTTACAATAATTTGCTCTACAATGACTTGCTTCCCAAGGAGTCGAAATGTAGATGACTGGGAACACAGCTCTTCTGATTGCTGTTGCCTTTTTGAGAACTGAAAAAGGTATGCGAACCCTAAGTTTAAGTGCTATTGGTGACTCTCTGGTTCTTCCTCCTGGGTGGGTTTTCAGGGAAAGAAGAATTTCCCCCGAAGTCCTTTGCCATGGGACTTGAGACTGCCCAAGGTTAGACACACACATCGTGTTTAGGTGACATCCCTCCAAGACATTCCCCAAAGCCACCAGCCCTTCCTAAGAAGCCACCGGTGTTCCTGATATTCAGCGTGACTGTGAGTTTACAAAATCATAACTCACTTAGCATCCGCTCTGAAAGCATACATTATAGTGTGTATTTTAGAAGTTTTCTTTTATGTAAATATCCAGTACAGAAGCATCCATGCATAGTGTGTGAACAGGGAGGTGACCTAGAGTCAACCCTGTTGTTCGTCCAATGTATTAAAACTATGGTTAAAGGTAAGCAACACCTTTCAATACATGGCTTTAAGTAAAGCTGTTAACGGTTCAATAGGAAACAAAATCATTATCACAGGAACTTTCCGTGTGTTTCATCAGTTTTTAAATGGACAAGGCCCTGTTCAGGTGGAAGAATTGGATTTCTTGTAGGAGATTACTTTCGGGTGGGTTGTGTGGCATGAAAAGCATCTTCCTGTGGGTGAACTGATGACACATTTCATTCTTCGTTGTCAGAGATATCTCTGAACCCATCGGATGGATTTCCCCAGCCTTGATCTGACCAGGAGAGGCTGAGGAAACATGGTTCTCTACCAGGATTGGATGAAAATGCAGTTGGCTCACTCTTCCTCTCCATGTGGCGAAGAGCATCAATGCATACCTTCAATTTCCTTTCATTAACCCCCACTTAGGAAGTTCTGCACAGTACACATTGCTTTTTGAATTCCAAAGAGCAGCCACACTGTCTTTCTAAAGAAACACATTAAAAGGCAGCTCACTGAGCCATTTTCTAACACCTGAGAGCAATTTATGTAAGCAGAGACAGGAAACATCATCAATTATTTAAAATAAAATGAATATGTAATGTTGACCTTCTGCAGCTGCCGACAGTTTCTCACTTCCACCTGAGTAAACTCACACCACACCCTCACATTGCACTCTGTGGAGAGGCAGGCATTATCTGGCCACACAAGGAACTGGCTAATGATTTGGCTCAGCCCTGAGTTAGAGGAGCAGGAGACCCTGGCTCCTGACTCCAGGAGAGCACATCTCTACCTGTGACCAGTAGCTTCAAATGTGAGCACTCCCTCCCTCACCCTTACCTTTCCCAAATATTTTCACTTATTTACAATTCCTTTATTTATTTTATATTCTTTCTATCATAAGGAAAAGGGCTGACGTCCTGATCATCAAATTCCTAAATGTTTATGGATGTATTTTTTTAAATACCATATTGTATCTATTTATTTATTGGTTTAAAGTCATGAGCTTTCTTTCTTCTTATTTAGAGTGATCCTTCTCAGTCCTAAGGGAGGTGGCAGAATGGTGACTATAGGCTGTGCTTGTATGGAAAAGCCTTAAGAGATGTGTTGAGATAGCTGTAATTGCCAGTTGCTCCAATTAAATGAGTCATCTGCCTAGTGAATAGAAGGCCTTTCTGCAAATACAAAAGCTTGGACATTATCTAAGAACAACGTCACCAAGCTGGAGATTGGGGGATGTTTCCTCTCAAATACAACTGCTGTGCAGGGCACATGGCATGAACCAGAACAGAGGCAGCAATGGCCAAGGGTTTTCAGAGCAAAGCCTATTAGACACAAAACACAGAAGTCCTTTGTGACCGTTCAAGCCAAGCAAAGCTGAAATGCTGGCATCTGTTTCCTCCCTGGCTTGAGTTAGTGATCCTAAGAAAACTCACAAAGCACCTCATGCAGGACAGTGCAGGCTTCTGGCCAGGTCATTCTTTCAGGATGCTCCCATGATAATCCAAAGCCTTGGCCAATGAATAATCTCTGTAAGTCTCCAAGACTGAAAAAGTGAAGAAATTGTTAGGTTGTAGAACCAGAGTTATCAGAGAGATGTTCTCAGGCAGTGACTGGGACTCTTCCTGGCTCTGCCATAAAGCTAATAAATACCCTTTTTTAGGAAGTTGAATATTCAAATTAGCATAGAGTTTAATCACAGGTTTAATTTGAGATGCTTACAAAAAAGACATTGGGTTGATTGGTTAATTGCAGAAAAAAAGAGCAATAAGTTCTTTATACATACTCTTTTTTTTTTCTGAGATAGTACCTTACTATGTGGCCCAGGATGGCCCTCAACTTCATAATTCCCCTGCCTCAGTTTTCCAAGTGCTTGAATCATAGGCATGTGCCAACACATCCAGCCCCTTTGCTCCTTTAACACAGCTTTATATACCTTGATCTATAACATAGTAGGCAGTTGGCTTTAGGGGAAAAGCTAATGTGAAGAATGTTTTCTTTCCTTACTGCATAATGACGACCATCACACACAAAGGAAGGATGTTAGGTGTAAGAAACCCATGCCAAGAGGCAGAACTAGGAGAGGATAAACACAATTCCCAGACAGCACAGAACTATCTTCTCCTCCAGAATTCCAGATTAATTAGCCATCTGTGCGCCCAGGAATGCAGGGATGCCACCACCACTGTGTGAATCACCACTGTCACGGGAGGCAGCACAGCTGGAGAGCAAGCAGTGGACTCTTGAACATTATAAATTCAATTATTTCAGTGATAAAAGAGATGACAGTGTCCATATTTGGATATGAATGATGAAAAAGAAAAAGAAAACTCTAGGTTATTTTGGTTGGAGAATGGAGAACAAATGTGATGTGTTATAAATATGTTAGAAACCAAGTATAATAAAATTCATGATTCTGGGAAATTGGAACATTTTATTCACAATAAACAAACCAGGAAGCTATAATGCTATCCAAGAGCCAGAGGCTAATGTAAAATTCTCTCATGGATTGTCCATCACTCAAAACTGCAGAGCCCCCCAAAATATGCTAACTTATATGTAGAAAGAAAAGAAAGAAAGACATTTTTTGAGGTCACGAGACCTGAACCAGAATTTTAAGAGCCCATTTAACAAGGACTTAGCTTTTACATTTCTGTCATCATAGAAACCCTTGCAGAAACCATTACTAAGGAAATGCAGTCCCCAAGACATTGTCCTTGAGTCAACTCAGAGCAACTGCACAGAAGGATGACTGAGATATTATTTCTGTTCAGTTTGCCAGCATGGGGAAGGCATAGGGATCAGAGCACACAAGGAACTGTTGATCAGAGGAACAACACCAGGGTGAAACAGAGGCATCTTCCTTTGCCACATTAGGGAAGCCTTTCCCTAATGAGAAGATCTTGCCGAAAATCTCTTGCCATCCAGAGTGGAGGCTTACCTTGGTCTAACATCAGAGGAATTAAAACTGAGTCTTTGGGGTGAGAAACCAGGACTGGAGAGATGGCTCAGTGGTTAAGAGGGCTTGCTGCTCTTGCAAAGAATCTGATTTCGGTTCCCAGAACTCACATTAGTTGAAGGGCTCACAGCTGTCTGTAACTTCAGATTCAGAGGCTCAAATGTCCTTTTCCAGCCCCAGAGGTACCAGCACATTCATGGTACACACACACACACACACACACACACACACACACACACACACGCACACGCACACGCACACGCACACGCACACGCACACGCACACGTGCACACACACACACACACACACAGAGAGAGAGAGAGAGAGAGAAGAGAGAGAGAGAGAGAGAGAGAGATTTGCACACATACATGCAAAATTAAAAATAAATTTATTTTCAAGGAGTATTAGGGACTAGGGCTTGAGAGATGACTTACTGGTTAAAAAACACTTACTACTCTTATAGAGGACCTTTGCTGACATCCTTGCACCCACATGGTAGCTCACAACCACTTGTAATTCCAGTTTCAGGGTGATTGAACACACTCTCTGGCCACAAGGACACCAGGTACATTTAGTTCATATACATACATGCAAGCCAACACTCAAACCATAAAAACAACAAATAAACCTTAAATGGGAGCACTGGAGAGAAGGAGGCTCAGGAGTTGACAGCATTTGTTGCTCTTGTAGAGGTTCAGTTCCCACGACCAACATGACGGCTCACAACCATCTACAAAACAGGTAAACCACTCATAAACATAAAACTAAAATGGGTACATCTAGAAAAAAAAGTAGAAAAGGAGTGTCTTAGGGACCAAAGCCAGAAACACTTGCTTGGCTTACATGAGGGAGACAGCACATTCAAAGACAAGGTTTGACACGCTTTCCTTCTCCCTTGGTTGTGGTGGCTTTTGATTGGTGATTCAGTTCCGCTCTATGCGGCAATTTCATCATTATTTTTGCATCTCATCAGTACATTTGTGCTTTGTTTTGAGGGGAAAAAAAACATACATTTGGAAAATACGTCCAGACTCCTCAATAACAGTTCTGTCCAAGAATTTACAGCCCCCAGATTATTCTGAGTTGAAGAGTCACCAAGATTCACACCTCTTAAAAGAATAGCTTTAGGGGAAGTACTAAAATATGTAAAGGTCCCACAAGCTATCCTGTTCGAAAGATACAAAGCTCTAGGGTACTGTCAGGCTTTCTCATATCTCCATTTCCTTTCATTTACTTGGGAGCTATGGTTTCCTGGGACTCTTGTGCTGGCAGCTTTCCCACCAATCTTCTGTTGTACAGGCTAGACCATTTCCGTAATGGATAATTTGCACGTTTCAGAATTTGGGTCTAAAATGTAAAGCTACATATCTGAAAGCCACAGCCTGCCACACCTTAGTAGATGAAAGATTGCTGCAGATCCTTCCTGGCTATGGCATACAAAACTGTATGTGTTCTAGTCTTTAAATTAACTTCCTCTTGAATTGGTTATGGCTGGCTTGCTTTTCTAGATATAATCCATATTTTGTCAATAAATGATGTTGTCCTTATAAAATTTCATGTGAGAGACTTCCTCTGTGCACACAGAAGAACTTTCTAAGCAGACCACATGTGGACAAATGATGTACAAGCAGCTAGCAGCATACCTTGGTAGAACAGAGAGGAAGTCACGTGGGATAGAAGGCCTAGGGCAGAGAGACTTGTGACAAGTCTTACACCAAGGCAAAGCTCAAGTTTGTGATGTTCACCTCAGAGTCTGCACTCTGTATCCAGGGCACAGGAAGTGTGGAATGGTTCCAGCTACATGTTGGGAAGAACATACATGTATCCATAGAACTGAGTAGGGGAGACTGGGGAAGAGACAATTTCTCAGATGTCTGATGTGATCAGAAAGATGTGCAAAGCTGTCATTCACTGTGGAAGAGACCTGAAGGCAAGCTTTGAAGAAAGTTCCTGGCTTTGGCTTTGGATGTGGTGGATATTGGGGCATCTAAGTGGGGATGCCGAGGCTCCAGCCAGAAAGCAATGAGGAATATTAATTTCATAATGCACAGCTACACATCATGACATCTGACAGAAAACAAATCTTCAGGAGAGAGAGAAAGAGAGAGAGAGAGAGAGAGAGAGAGACAGACAGACAGACAGACAGACAGAGAGACAGAGATAGCGACAGAGAGAGAACTTGCATAAAAGATGCAACAAACCTGTGCCTTGGCTGTGAATGAAATTGCCTGAGAAAGCATTGTAGGAAGAAGTTTCACCTCAAGCTTACTGCCAACAACTTTTAAGCCTGATCATTCTAATGCCTAGGTCATTGTCTAAGTAAGGTTCAAATCTACTGCATTCTTACAACTGTTTATTGTGCTGTACACAAATAGCTTTGTATATTTTAAAGATTACCCACACATATTTTAGTACTTGGGAGGCTGAGATAAAAGAATTTCAAGTTTAAGGCCAGCCTGAGCTCAAGGGCAGCTGACTACATAGTGAGTCCTTGTTTCACAAAAAGGGAAGGAGGAGATGCCTCTGTGTGTAGAGTTTTCTGTGCAAACACAATGATCAGAGTTCAGATCCTCAGCACCTATGTCAAGGGTGGGTGTGGCTGCTCAGACCTGTGAGATCAGTCCTTGGAGGCAGAGTCTGGCAAATCCTAGGTGTTGACTGACAGCCAGTCTAGCCAATCAGTAAGCTCCATGCTTAGCGGAAAGACTGTCTTATGAAACTAAGTGCAGGGGCTGGAGAGATGGCTCAGTGGTTAAGAGCACTGCTGTTTTTCCAGAGGACCCGGGTTTAGTTCCCAGCATCTTCATAGCTGCTGACAACTGTATGTAACACCGGTTTCAGAGGATCCAACACCATCACATACACATACCTGCAGTCAAAACACCAACGCACATGAAATAAAAACAAATAAAAAATTAACAAAACAAAGTGCAGAGCAATAGAAGAGGACATTTAGTATTTGATTCTGGCCTCCATGTGTGTATTCATGAATGCACACACATGTACATAAAACACACACACACAAGTGTCAAAAAGCCTATGCATTTTATCAATATGCTTTAAAAATACTTTTTCAGTTTCAGTGCAGATAAGGAAGCAGATACCTGTGGCTAATATTTTCAAAAGAGAGCTTTAGCTATTGGCATACATAAAAATTCCGTTCTATACAATATAACTGCTAACTAATTGAAGAGCCAGCTTCCAAAAAATGTATCTCTTTTTCTTGCCTCTGCTGAAATGGTCCTTTTGAAAACAGAGACAGCGAGCATGGATAATCTGAAAATTAGATAATCCATTATAGTACAATCAAGAAATGAGTGTATAAGCAAATACTGAGGATTTTATACATCATTACCCATCAAAGCTCTTACTCTTTGAGCTGTTAAGTATCTGAGCTTTCTTCTAAACACACACTCCCAGGAAGGTACAGACTCCCATGAGACTCCTGTGAGTATTCCTCACAGAAGCAAAGAGAGAAGGTAACAGGAAACTGATTTTTATGAGTGAGAGCTGAGGTACAGTAGTCACCACAGTGGTAAAGGGCATTTTAGTGGTCACAGTTACATACAGCAAACTGCTGTCCTGTGTCCAGTTATTATTCATTTTGTGCTCCAGAACTTGGTTTGTGATGGTCTCATGGGACAACATATCAGCACTTGTATTCACCTGTCACCTGGTGGGTTTCATCTGATGACCTTGCCAGACTGGGTGTTGTCTCTTAGTAGTATTTAAATATGGCAGGGGCTTACACCTCTTTAATGGGCTCTTGCATATTTTGGATAAGCCTACCTGCTCTCCTTCATCCTCATGTTTAATCATGTTTACCCTCAAGGAATTGCCCCTAACATGCCCATATGATTACTGCTTGGTGTTCATTTCAATCTTAGAAAATCAACTGTGGGGTCCTGGGAGTTGGTTTAGTTGGTAAAATGCTTGGCACACTAGCATGACAACCTGAATTGGAATCCCCGAACCTATGTGCAAAAACTCAGGGTATATCAGTATGCAGGAGTAATTCTAGCACTGGGAGGTAAATGTCCATCACTGGGGCTCACTAGTCAACTAGTCTAACTGAATCAGTGAGCCCCAGCTCCAGTAAGAGACTGTGTTTTAAAAAAATAAGATGGAGAGCAATTCAGAAAGACACCAGACATTAGAGATAGTGATTTTAGGATTTCAGTATTACTGAGTTATAGGCAGTGTCATAATTCTTTGCTCCAATTATGTGAGAAAACCTAGAATTATCTTTATTTATTTCCAGTCCATTCTTTCCATATTTCCTTAATTAAAAACAAAAAAAGAAATATCATTTTACTCAAAAGCATTAAGAAGCATTTCAGTGAGACAGAGACTTTTCCTATGTCTTTCACTCTCTAAGTTTTGAAGTTTCTGGGACTCTTGACCTTGGGAATTGTCTTAGTTAGGATTTATATTGCTCTAAAGAGACACCATGACCATGGCAATTTTTTTTTCGAGACAGGGTCTCTCTGTGTAATCGCCCTATCCTCAAACTAGCTCTTAGACCAGGCTGGCCTCAAACTCACAGAGATCCACCTGCCTCTGCCTCCCAAGTGCTGAGATTAAAGACATGGACCACCATTGCCCTGTGACCGTGGCAATTCTTTTTTTTGTTTTGTTTTGTTTTTCAAGACAGGGTTTCTCTGTGTAGTTTTGGTGCCTTTCCTAGATCTCGCTCTGTAGACCAGACTGGCCTCGAACTCACACAGATCCTCCTGGCTCTGCCTCCCGAGTGCTGGGATTAAAGGCGTGCGCCACTGCTGCCCGACAAACAGGGCAATTCTTATAAAGGAAAAAAATTTAATGGGGCTAGTTTACAATTTCAGAGGTTTAGTCCATTATTGTCATGGCAAGAAGCATGGAGGCATGCAGGTGGACATGGTACTGGAGAGGTGGCTGAGGGTTCTACACCTGAATGTGCAGGCAGCAGGAAGAGACTGTCACACTAGGCCTGGCTTGAGTATTTTAGACCTCAAAGCCCACCCCAGTGACAAACTTCCTCCAACAAGGCCACACCCACTCCAACAAGGCCACACCCACTCCAACAAGGCCACACCTACTCCAACAAGGTCATACTTCCTAATCATGCCATTTCTTATGACCAAGCATTCAAACACATGAATCTCTGGGGGGTTATACCTATTCACACCACCACAGGAATCCCATGAACAAACATGTTATTCTGAGCTCCAGGCAATTCCCAAATCATGCCCTGGGGGCCATCCTCCAGCAGCACAGGGCTCAAAGGGAAATCCACAGAATCAGCGCATACTCGGCTTTTCTATCGGAGGGGTCTAGGGGAAAAGACTCTCTCACTCTCTCTCAATGGTTTCCTTCAGGCCTTTCCTTTAGCCTTCTTGTGTATTCTCCATTCTCTTTTCTTTTCTCTATCCAGAAGTGTCTCTTCTGTCTCTCCTGATGTGTTCCTTCTAACTCATTTTAACTCCATCTTTCTTCTTTCCCTTATTGCTTATATACCCCAGGAAAATCTTTCAGGCAGTATAAAAATTACAATGTGGCTACATTCCGTTTTTCCAAGTGAATGATTACATTGAATACAAGCAAAAAACAGCATGTTTTCCATATCTCTTAATGATTAAACATTTTACATATTACAGGTGAAAAACAAATTGTCCCAAGAACCCACATACATTCATACCCAAGCAATCTATTATAGATTAACCATGTAGGCAAACAAGGTATTCTTCTCAGTCAGGTCTTTTACTGGCAGGCTGCGCTTTGCAGTTACAAAGAAAGGGCCAATTACTTTACTACTTATCTTGAAAGGTAATCTTTTAAGGAATCTTAAAGGAATCACAAATCTAAACTTTTATATATGAAAAAAAATCAGTCAGCTCTACTTTAAATCTTTAGGATGTATACCCACTCATCAATAGTTTTTTTTTTTTTTTTTTTTTTTTTTTTTTTTTTTTTTTTTTTTTTTATCTAGAGATAGAGGGCAAAAATGGGTACAAGGAATTAATCATCACCTTTGGTCATCAACCAATTCCAGCAAGAAAGGCATGTCAGTTAATGATCATTGGGCTGCTTTGTTCTTGTTCCCTGACCTTCATGAGTTCCTCACTCAACTATGTGCCTTTCTAAAATTTTAGATTATCTTCTTGGGTTTTT
Organism: Peromyscus leucopus; assembly: GCF_004664715.2. NCBI lineage: Eukaryota > Metazoa > Chordata > Mammalia > Rodentia > Cricetidae > Peromyscus > Peromyscus leucopus. The sequence continues at coordinate 41,743,375 of NC_051079.1, read as the reverse complement.
CACCTCAAAGCTATTTGATGAAAACTTCTTAGTCTAACTTTAAGTTATTTTCAAGCCTTTGTTTCAGCTGTGATGCACTCTGAAACCTGTGAACACATCTCCCAGTATTAAGGTTAAACAAATTTAAGCTAGCTGGGCTACCAAGAGTCAACCGAAGCCACAGTCTATAAAGCACCTCAATAGAAACTCATGTGTTCTAGCTGTGTGACACTTCCTTGCTTTATTTTTTTTTAACATCTAAACTTTATTTAAACTAACATTATTATTATCAGTTGGACAGTACATCTTAGGAAAAAAAATTATCTTCATTATAATCCACAGGTAAAAAATGCCCAGTAGGATGGGGATGTTTCCATGAGATAAACACACTACATTACAGGCAGTGGGGGTCCTCCCACACCCATTTATACCATGCCACATACCAGAGAAAGATGGCAGCAGCAAACATGTAAAGGCACAGCCGAAGCAAAAGACATTCTGGGGCCTGGAGTCTCAGGGCCTTGCCTACCAGAGTTGCACCCATCAGGGAGTTTCTTCCTGGTGGTTGACACCTTGAACTTCAATTGCCACCTGCTTCTCCTCTGACATGGCCACTGGCAATACCCCTTAGAAGAAATTCAATGCCATCAGTACATCACAGAGTGTGCTGGATAGTTTTATGTCAACTAGACGCAAGCTAGACTCTTGTACTGGCAGCTGAACTTGATAATGTAAGAGTCACCCAAGTAGTACTGGTTTTGAAGGCATGAAGGGGCCAAGGAGAGAGAAGTTGAGGCTTGGCACCATGTAAAGAGAATAAGGGAGGCTATTGGTGAAAGTGCAGCCCAGCTGCAGAAAGAAACTCCAGTATTCTGGAGATGCCAGTTCCATGGGGTGGCCACCAAGACCAGCAGCGGCAGTAGAGTAGAGCCACTTGGACCCAAGGAGACAAGTGGTGTGTGCTGCAGATGATGGAACCAAAGCAGTGACTCAAGCCCTTTGGAGGAACCCAGAAGACAGTGAGTGGATCCCAGACATTGGATACTGAGTTATTTGCAGTTAGATCTTAGTTTTGCTTTGTTCAGATTGTAACTGTGCCCCAGTTCTCCCCACTTAGAGTAAGAAAGCATTTAACTTATTTTTTTTATATTTTTATTTTAAAGGATCCCACAGCAGAGACACTAACTTTTAAAAACTTTGGACTTTTTTTTAAAAAGAGACTGGATATTTTGAAGAGATTAAATTTTTAATTTTAAGTTAACTATTGAACTTTTAAAGACTGGGGGACTTTTTAAGTTCATAAAATGTCAACGTAAACATGTGATCTTGGGGATGAACAAGAAAGGAAAGGTTATTGCCTAACAGTGAGGTATTTGTGTGTCTATCAGTAAGTTGTCCATTGTTCTGGCTAGTGTTACTTAACACAAGATAGAATCACCTGAGAGGGGGGACCCTTAATTAAGAAAATGTCTCCACGCCTGTCCTGGATCTCACTCTGTAGACCAAGCTGGCCTTGAACTCACAGAGATCTACCTGTCTCTCCCTCCCAAGTGCTGGGATTAAAGGCGTGTACCACCACTGCCCAGTCTAGGACATTTTTCTTAACTAGTGATTAATGTGAGAGGTCCGAGTGCATTGTGGGTAGGGCCATGCCTGGGCTGGTGGTCATGGGTTCTACAAGAAAGCAGACTTAGTAAGGCATGAGGAGCAAGCTGGTAAGCAGACCCCCTCAATAGATTTTGCATCAACTCTTGCCTTCAGGTTCCTGACCCACTTGATTTGAGTTCCTGTCCTAACTTCTTCCTTCAATGATGGACTATGATGTGGAAGCACAAGCCAAATAAACCTGTTCCTCCCCAGCTCGCTTTTGATCATGATGTTTCATCATAGTAATAGTAACCTGAACTAAGACAAGGGGCAGGCTTCTGTCCATTACTTATGTAAAAAAACAAAACAAAACAAAAACAAAAAACCTACATCCATTTCTATTGCAGTATTTACTCCAAACACTGTCTTTCCATGAACCTTTCCTTGTACACCTTATACAGCTAATCTCCCAGTCTGTGGCTGGATTTCCCTAGTTCAGCCATTCTTTTCCGTGGTCCATTTCTTAATGAAAATCAAGATGTCTTTTAAAAACATTGCTTTGTTACTTTATTCATTGTGTGTGTGTATGTGTGTGTGTGTGTGTGTGTGTGTGTGTGTGTGTGTGTGTGTGTGAGAGAGAGAGAGAGAGAGAGAGAGAGAGAGAGAGAGAGAGAGAGAGAGAGAGGATGACTTGCAAGGAGTTGGTTTTCTCCTTTCATTGAAGGGCTTGGGGGATCAAACTCACGCTGTTGGGTTTAGCAGCAAACATATTTATCCTCTGAGCCACCTTGCCAGCCAAGGAGTTGTCTTACATTCATTCTAGCATCCCTGTTTCTCCTGGTGAAGCATACAACACTTCACAGCTAAGATTGCATTCAGTTATGGGTGACAAAATCCCATACTCAGAAACTTAAATATGGCACAGGTTGTACAGCTCTGACAACATGAAATCTGAGGTAAATAGCTCAAGTGTGAGTCGTGGCTCAGTGGTGACCTCAGACCATGGGGCTTACAGCTTTCTGCTCCATGCTCCTCAGGTTTTGACTTCTATCCTCATAGAATCAAGATGGCTGCCATACGTCCAAACACTGAATACCTGTTAGGCAGAAAGAATGAAGATGAATGAAAGAAAAAGATGCACCCTCTAGCAAAGGGTTTCCTTCTTTATCTCTAGAGGATGTCTGTCACGGGGCTCCACTTCGCCAGGTGTTGGCAAAGATGGTGATTTGGGTCTTCTCCCTGATGCTCTGTCACTCATGGGGTCCGCTCAGTAGAAGAAAGCAAAGGAAAGAGAAACTATGAGTTGCTTTTCGTTAGCCACATGTTCTGGCATGTGCCACAGTGGGTGGCTCAGACACCCCATAATACATAGATACATACATATATTTTTTATTGCAAACAGACTTTTCTCATATAACATATTCTGACCATGTTTTCCCCTCCCCCATATTCTCCCAGATCCTCCCCTCCTTCCTACTCACCCAAATCTACACCTTTCCCTTTCTCTCATTAGGAAACAAAGAAGAGACTAAAAACAAGCCAACAGAATAGGACAAAATAAACAGACGATCAGAAAAGAGACAAGCCAAAGAAAAAGGACAAGAAACAGAGACACACACGCAGAAAACCTATAAAACCACAAAATCAGAAGTCATAATATGTAAGCAAAAGACCTGTAAGATGGGGGAAAAATACCTAGACAAAGCACTATGAGACAAGGGGGGGGGAACCCTCCAGAAATACCATTGTGTTTGTTTTATGTTGGCCATTTACTGCTGGGCATTGGGCCGACCCTGACGTGTGGTTTGCATCCCCAGTAAGTCTCCATTGGGGAAAACTAATTTTCCCTTTACAAGTGACAGTCAATGGGAGATAGCATCTGGTTTATAGATAGGAACTTGAGTCCACTCTCAGCAGCAGGACCCCATCTGCCTAAGACTTGTGCAGTCTGTGCATGCCACCACAGTCTCTGCATGTTCATGTGTGCATCAGCCCTGTTACGTCTAGAAGGCCTTGCTTTCTTGGTATCCTCCATCCTCTCTGGCTCTTGCATTCTTTTGCCTCTTCCTCTAGAGAGTTCCCTCATCCCTGAGGGACGGAATTTGACAGAAATGCCCCATTTAGGACAGAGTGTTCCAAGGTCTCTCACTCTTTGCACATTGTCTAGTTGTGGGTCTCTGTATTTGTTCCCACCTATTGTAAAAAAAAAAAAGAAGCTTCTCTGATGATGGTTAAGCAAGACACTGATCTATGAGTATAACAGAATATTGTTAGAAGTCATTTTACTTCTATGTTCCTTTAACAGAAGAGTAGTATTTGATTTTCCCCTAGGTCCATGGCCTATCTAGTTTCAGGTTCTTGGCCACCCAAACAGTGTCAGGCATGGGTTCCACCTTATGGAGAGGGCCTTTAATCCAATCCAATAGTGGTTGGTTACACGCATAACTTTTGCACCACTATTACACAGCACGTATGTTTTCCAGGCAAATTACCATTGTAGACTGAAGGGTTTGTTGCTGGTCTAATAGCATTAAAAGTACCTTCTAGTACCTGAACAGCAGTCAGTAGGGATGAAAGCTCCAGGAAGACACCAACTCTGCTTCTTTGTTTTCAACAAGTTATATAGATGTTATCTTTAGCAAGAGGGCCTGACCATCAGTTTGTAGAGGGCAACCAATGTATAATTCTTTTGAGTTCTTTATAAATTTTAGATATTAGCCCTTTATTGGGTGTGTAGTTGATAAAAAATCTTTTCCATTATGTAGCCTGACGTTTTGTCCAAATGATGGTGTCCTTTGCCATACATAAGAGTTACAGTTTCATGATCTCATTTATTAATTGTTAATCTTAGTACCTGCACTATCAGTTTCCTGTTCAGAAAGTCTTTTCCTGTGCCATTGAGTTCAAGACTATTCCCCATTTTCTCTTCTATCAGATTCAATGTATCTGGCCTTATGTTGAGGTCCTTAATCCATTTGGAATTGAGTTATGTACAGGGTAATAAATATGGATCTATTTGCATGCTTCTACATGCAGCAATCCAATTTGACCATTTGTTGAAGATGCTGATTATTTCCAGTGTTTATTTCTGGCTTATTTATTTTAAAAAAATCTGGTGTTTGTAGGTGTGTGAATTTATGTCTGGGTCTCCCATTCAATTCTGTTGATCAATTTGTCTGTTTTTATGCCAATACCTTGCTGTTTGTATTACTCTAGCTCCAAGAGCAATGTTTCACTGCCTATTTTCTTACTTCCTAAAAAGTTTCTCAGGTGATCCCTTTGTGGGGACTTTTGGTGAAGAACACTTTTATCAAAGACACCTTAGTAAGGGACAGATTTGGAGACACTTGCAGGCATACTCACTCAGAGCAGAGGACATCGGAGGCAAAGAAGCTATGCTTTGGAGCACATACCCACAGCTACCACATCTCCAAAAAGATTCTCCAACCATACAGTTGGGACTTCCCATGATGAAGGAGAGCGACTTTCCTTTCTTTTCTGCCCCATTTTCAAATGATTACACAAGAGATGTACTGACCTCTTCTTCAGCTGTATGAAGACCCAGTTAAGTCTTCAAGATTACATTAGTACATGTTTGATTAAATCCTTAACCAAGGGCACTCCACATACCCCATTTCAGTCTGGAAGAAGTGTGTTCTAATTGCCTAAACTATATCCCCACAGTTTATCTCCTACTGCTGACTTGGGCTGGTTTAGGTCTGAGCTAAGAGGATGCTGACTGATAGAAACGACTTTATTAAGTGCCTAGAGGAGAAGTATGAAGTGGTAGCCAGTGTTTGCTCAGCCAGCCCACGGGCTCAGCCTGAACTGTCCTGGCCAGAATTCTCTTGCTGAAGTGATAGTTTGGGTGATTTGCACTTCTTGGCGCCTCACAACTGCATGAGCTTTTGCAGACAGGAGCGTTACCTCTCCTCTTTTATCCTTCAGGAATCCGCATACCATCTGGGAAAGTCCCCTTTCTCTGGACATAAGCAGATCTTGTGAGTTTTGTGTCTTGCTACCAAGAAGCCTGGCTGATCCTTCACCAGTGACAGGTCTATGCTGTGCCCTGTGCTGTATGCCTGCTTTCTCGTGAGCCTGGCTTATCCTTTGGGGAAGTACGAGGAAGACATTCCTAGAAAGGGAAGAAAAGCTGCCTTTTGAGTCTGTCATGTGATTCCTAAGAAAGAAAACCACGTGTCCCTATCTCCCTAGCTCCTATGTTCTTAGAATTGTGAGCAAGAAATGTCTGTTTCCTCTTTGAAAGTCCCAGAGGCTTTGGGGAGACAGGACTGAGACTTCATTTCCTGTCTCCGCAGATACTAAGAGTATGTGATGGAGAATAAATTGGCCAGACATTTACCTCAAACTTGGCCCATTCAGGTTGGGAACTCCTTATCTGAAATGGCTTGGGGCCAGGAATGTGTCAGAGTTCTCAAACTAATTATTTTTGTGCTATGAGATTAACATTTGTTATCAGTAATCCTTGTAAGCATCCCTTTGATTTGGTTTTCAGGCCCATTTCACAGGTGAGGAATCCAAGGCTCAGAGATGCCAGCTTAACTTACAAGAGCAAGTACTATGGGGAACTCACATGTTAGCCCTAGAGACTCAGTTCATTTTGAATTGTTTCACTGGCATATGTTAATCATGCATAAGAACAGTTTTGTTGTGATATTTCCATCCATGATGTCATCATTTTCCTCCTGGTTACCCCCCTGTCCTTCTCCCACTCCCACTGGTCCCCATCCTCTCCCTAACCAGAGTTTCTTCTGTTTTTAATTAAGAAAAAAAAAATTTATTCATTTTACACACTAAAGATCCCCCTCTTCCCTCCTCCTTCCCCTCTAGCCTCCCTCTCCCAACTCACCGCCCCCCATTTCCTCCTATAAGAAGGTAAGGCCTCCCATGGGGAGGTACATTTAGCAGAGGCAGGTCCAAGCCCCTCCCCCATCTCAAGGCTGTACAAGGTGTCCCATCACAGAAGAGGGCTCCAAAAAGCCCGCTCATGCACCAGAGATGGATCCTGATCCTACTGCCAGGGGGCCCCTTAAACAGATCAAGCTACACAACTGGCTCACTATGCAGAGGGCCTAGTCCAGTCCTATGCAGGCTCCACAGCTGTTGATCTAAATTTCATGAATTCCCACTAGTTTGCTAACCAGAGTCTTCAAAAAATTTTGAAATATATATATATAATGAGATCTTCATGATGGGACTCAAGCTTATTAATCAAACTCTTTACATTTCATAAATGCCTGTACAGCCTGAATGTAATTCATACAAATTTTTAGTGTATCTGAATTTGTAACTTCTGCCTATCCTAGAAAGCCGGATGTGGCATATTCCCTCTCTGGTATCATATTGGCATTCAGGAAAATTTCAGATTTTGGATTTTTGGATTATATCAGCGTGTAGTGCCTTACTTATTTTGGCATCCAAACAATGGTCATAGCTGAAAACTATTTATTATTATTATTATTATTATTATTATTATTATTATTATTATTATTATTATATGTGTGTCCCCCTCTCACTGTGGCTGAAAGAATACTCCATAAGGCATATAAATTTCTCACAATCAATTTAAGGATACAGTTAATGGATATGCCTTTCAATAGACTGGATAGTTTGTTTTCCTCTGTGAGATACCCAACAACTAATAATACACAATATTGTTGGAATAAGCTCTGACCTATAAATGTGCGTGCGTGTGCGTGTGCGTGTGCGTGTGCGTGTGCGTGTGAGTGTGCGTGTGCGTGTGCGTGTGTGTGTGTGTGTATGCAGGTGCATACCCATATGGAGGACAGAGTGGATGTGGGGTATCCTTCCTCATTGCCCTCAGCCTTATTGGCTTAAGAGAAGGTCTCACTAAACCAAAAACATGCAGTTACTCTAGGCTCGCTGTCCAGTTGGCTCTCAGGGTTTCCCTGTCTCCATGCCTAGGTCCCATTCCTCAGTGCTAGGGCTCTAGGCATGTGCAGCTATGGCCAGCTGTTACATGGTTGCTCAGGATTTGAACTGAGGTCTCCATGCTTACAGAGCAATCACTATTACCCATGGAACCACCTCCCTATCTATCCCCTCACCCTGTGATCTTTGCTTATTTCAACTGTTTCAGGATTTATTGGTTGTCCCTAGAAACAGCTCTAAACTCACAAAATAGGTTTGTTACTCCGATGTCTTCTTACACGAATTGATATTCTGCCCCTCCGTGCTATATTTCTTTGGGATTTTTGAACACCCAATAGATTAATATTTTCCCTTTCTGAATCTTGCAATGTGTTTGTAAATTGTGAACACTTCGATGATCATATTTCAAGAGCTATTCACTAAAAGTCACTTGACAACTAAGAAGCAAAGGTTATTATTATTTTTTTTTCTGGAAAGTTGGAATTTAGCCAAAGCTAACCTCTACATTCAGGCTGAAAACCGTAGCAATACCTCCTATCTAGAAGCTCACAGCACTGTCTCATCCATTAAGAGACAGAACTGCTCGACCCCCCTGCTTAGGGAGATGGAGTGCTCCAGGAGAGCACGTGGGTATTGGTGACCAGCAGTTCTCCAGACATGGTCCTGCGTGACCCAGACACAGCACTTTACTCTTGGAGCTGAGGCCTCTTTACCCATCTGCTGAGAGCTGTGAGGGCTGTATAAATAGTGTATTTTAAAGTGACCCTACAGTAACTCGTAGACACAGAGTAGTGTCTCTGACTGTTCGCCTTTTCTTGTTATTCGGTGAAAAAAAAACGAACTCTACAGCAGCCTCGCTGTAGTCAACAGTGCGGTTTTTATTGTGGAGAGGCTTCCCTGTAAAAAACAAAACAAAACAAAACACAGGGTTACCAAACAAAATTCCAGACCTCCCCTCTAAGTGGAGTCATCACATCTGTGCTTGATATCATAATTAAGGCCTTCCATTAAAAATGTAAAGTAGTTACCTCAATAGAATAAAACATTTACACGAAGAGTGAGGAAAAAAACGCACCATTGCATGAAAACAATGATGTATTATTCGGTTGTTTGTGGTCTTTAAATCCACTGCTTGTCACACTGTGCAGTGATTGGTCCTCTTCTCACCCCCCCACCACCCCCACCCCCGTATCTCTCTCACTGGCTTTGTTTGTAGTTTAAGCAACTGAATGATTGCAGAGGTTTTGAGAATGCTAGGAACATTCTTAAGAGGAAATGTATTACCCAGAGCGACTATTCGTCTCCACTCCATTTAGAGCCTTTACCCATTGCTTTAGTCTATGGTGGGCCTAACCAGCCTGCACACAGGATCACATAGGGACCTTGGACAGAACACTGGTGTCTGGGCTCTGCCACTTATAGCTCTTACACAGTGCTTTAGGCCTCGGATATTTCACATCGGCATTCTTCAGGGGGTCCCCCATGAGTAGCTGGGGTCAGAACCTTGGTCAAAATGTTTGTGTTTAATTACTGTTTTTTTTTTTTTTTTTCTACTTCTGATAACGGAGGAAAATAGTCCCCTAGAAGTCTTCCGACACTCAACATCCCTCTCAGTAGGACTAGCTTGGGTATCCACTGTCTGCTTTCCAGGACCCTGCATTCTGGCTTTCACAGCACACATTGTACTTACTGTAGGCATTATCTGGACTCCTACTACACTCTTAAAACGAGGAAGGCAGGCCATGACTTTGTGTTTCCTCATTGTCTTTTTTTCTTTCTTCTTTTTCTAAAGACAAGATCTTATTATATATATAGCCTTGGGTGGCCTGCAACTCATTGTAGATTCAGATAACATTCAACTTATGACAATCCTCCTGTCTCTGCCTCTGGATCACTGGTTTTATGGGTGTATACTCCCAAGGCTGGCCCCCGTTCACTGTTATCTTCCTGGCATATGGAAAAAAGCTTCCTGTAGCGTAAATGCTTCTCAAATGACTCGAAGCATTTTCTCCCAGTCTTCAGCTGTTTTGATGTAAAGACTTTCAAAGACTGGATGGCAAGAAGGGTAGAAATGAGGGTTCTGATGAGGAGGAGAGTGAGGAACGGTGGGTGGCAGAAATGACGGCATGAGATGAAGGCCATAAACCCAGAGCGCCTGGCCTTGGAACAATGGGGACTGGGCATGCACTCTTTATTAACTGGCTGTGCTTGAAACCCTGTTTTATCTCCTCAGAATGAACCCCACTGAGGGTTCAGTTGGTCCTTATGCTCATAGTGACTCAGGACACAATGAAGCTAGTGAATTTTTCATTTCCTACCTGGGTGCCTCTCAAGACGTTGATTTAGAGCCTTAATTAAATCAGTTCCACTTTGCAAAGGAGTCACCAGAGACAACATACTTTGGCTTACTGGGGACCTTCGAGGTCTATTTGCAAGTCAAACTATTGACTTTCTCAGGAAGAGGTTGCATTTTCAATTTCTCAGTTTACCCATTTATAAAATAGTAATATCTGCAGTTAAGTTGTGCAAATCCGATTCACTGTTGGCAGAATACTCATAAAAACTTCTGACAGATTCATTTAAAAAATGAATAACATTTCACTGATTTGATTGCAATTTAGCAGATACATACTTAACACTTCAATTATATTAATCAAAATGAAGTATTTTTTTTCCATATGACAGCTTCACGCCAACAGTCTGAGTCTCTGAACCTTTTTCACCCAGTTCATTAGAGCACCGAGTGCGACAAATGCTTACTTGTAAAACGAAGCCGCAGAACTCCGTTCCCGAGGTTTGTTTTGTTTAACGCAGGTGCCAACCACAACTGGAGGAACATTTCAGTTTTGCTTATGGAGAAGAACAATTCTCTTGCTCTCTTTTTGTCAACCTTCTTCCTTGGTGTATACTCCCTAATCACGTTTACCGGGTTGACTTAGAAGTTTCTCCGGGACAAGAACTGTGGCAAAATTTTAGAGTCCATTTCTTCACTCGAATCCGATCTCTGAGCTCTGTTACAGTACTCTCGGTCTCCAGTTCCTGTATCCAGCCAGCCACACTTTCTTGTTTCCTCACCCATACATTTGAACATTGTGGCCGTCAAACCTGCCTCATATATCACTTCCTCAAAACAAAAACCTTTTTACTGGTCTCCAAGGAAATGGTGGCAGCCTCTTGGCTGTTTTATTTTCCTTAATGGTTTTCTGAATTGTGAGGGGTGTGTGTGTGTGTGTGTGTAAACAAATGTTTCTGGGATGGAGGCTTTATCTTTCAGCTTCTTAGGCTGGCCTATCATGTGGTCCCAGAGACATGGCTCCAGTCTCTAGCTAGGGGGCCAAGATAACGTCCCATCACATCAGACTTCCTGTCACCCCATACTCGGTTCTGCCACTGCCATCCCAGCTGCCTGAGATCTCTCGTGCACCTCCATTGCCTCCCATCTCCTTCCCACCATCACCGTGACTAGATGCAACGTCTGTCAGAAGCCTCTTACCATTGGCCTCTCGCAGAGCCGCATCTGGAGATGGAAGCCAGGCAGCTCCTGACACAGGTGTGTGCTGTTGGCTGCACTCACCACGTTCTGTTGAAGGCAAGTAGCGATAACATCCATCTCCACCATTACATATTTCCTAAGGACTCCCGGTTTATTTCCCTCTGTATCCTCAGTGCCTAGTATGGGAGTTTCTGAGGAAATGGTGAAACAAATAGGACTGATCATTCATGAAGGGTGGGGTCATCCATAAAGCTATTACTTAATAACTGTAACATTTTTATGATTTCAGGTTTTTGAATAATAAAGAACTATCTTCTAAAGTTGCAGTATCTCTTTACCATTAATGCGAAACCAGGGTCTATCTCCCCTTGTTAGGGACGATGTGGGGATGGATCGGAAAGGTTCATGGTTAAGTAGTCTCTTGTATTTCCCACACTACAGTTTTATGGGTCTTGGAGCATAACACATTGGAGGATTCTATAACCAGTTACGTTTACCTCTAAAAGCAACCCTGAGAAAGCGCCCTGGGAAGAGCACCTGCAGAAGCTGCCCTCCCTGGGCCAGCCCTCAACACAGCACTCCACCACACTTCAAACCTATTGGCTTCTTGCCTCATCTCCAGCTGTGAATATACGTGTTCCTTCAGGTGGGTCTCAGTCCTTTTTCAGGCTTCAAGCAAACCTAACATATGAGTAGTTCTCTAACCCATGGACTAAACCTGGGTAGCCAACAACACACAAGACAGACTTTAAATACCCAAAGTCTTGGCCTAGGGGTATAGCTCGGGGGTAGAAAGAACCCTTGCTTGGAATGCAGGAGACCCTGGGTTTAACTCTTTGAACCACAACAGAGAAGCACCTCAGACACAGCATCCCCTGAACTGAATACTGCATCTTCTTTGTCCCTCAGGCAGAGCCTGGATGCACTTCCTTCTCTCATATGCCATACCAAATTCATTTTAAGGCCCCTTGATCGTATCTCCTCAGTACACTGTTACTCTACAGCCTTATTATGCCAAAGGTTGTAACTGGCAATTTCTGGCTACATACATCCAACTTCTGGATATGCTAAGTTTAAACTGGATGTAAATGTGTACCGGTGGGCATTAGTGGTCCACCAGGCTGCTGGCATTCTCTTTCCAGTGTAGCCATGGGCCATGCCTCAAAGTGACATCATGTACTGCTTTCTTTAGGTTTCTCCTGACTCACACTCACCTACTCTCTTTTAGAGGACTAATAGTCTGTGCTCACCAACAGAATGGTTGGATTTGCTCCTACTTAAAAGCCATCAAAGGCTTCCTATTGTTCCGTGCAGATGGTCTCAATGATCCATTCTGTACACCTGGGTTATCTGGGCAGCTTAAAGAGAAACTCTTACCCCATACCAACTCAATCCAAATTTCAAGTGTAGAGCCAAAGGCTCTGTACATTAAAATGTTCCAAAGTCATCCTAATTTCCAGCCAGGGCTAAACCACTGGCTCACAGAATTCAGTCTGAACTATTAGTAAGTTACAGCTATGAACAATTACAGTCAGATTTTAAACATCCCCTCAAACCCCATCTGCTAAAGGCTTTGGGGCCAGCCTGTGGCACTGCTGGGATCCATGGAACCTTTAGAAGGTGGGGCTAGTGGAAATAAGTTAGGTTATTGGGATGTTCTTTTGAAGGGGATATTGAGACCTTACCCACCACTTCTCTCTCTCTCTCTTTGCTTCTCAGTCACCCTGAGGTGAGCAGGTTTTGACATCAACTGCACTAAGCCACGATCCCATGCGTCACTATAGGTCCCAACCGATGGAACCCATTGACCATGGACTGAAAGCTCTAGTTCAATGTTTCAAACTTCTAACCTGTTTGTTTCTGTTAATTTGTCACAGTGACAGGAAAATGACGTGCTGACCTATGTCTGGCAGAGCCAGGCTGGGGTCTATATGTGTGCTCTAGTTTTGGCTCAGGACATCCCCACCCCCACGCTGACCTCCCGGTGGACCCCCTCCAACACAGAGGTTTGAGATCTTTATAAATGCTGTTGCAGCCAGGCGGTTGTGGCGCACGCCTTTAATCCCAGCACTCGGGAGGCAGAGGCAGGCGGATCTCTGTGAGTTCAAGGCCAGCCTGGGCTACCAAGTGAGTTCCAGGAAAGGTGCAAAGCTACACAGAGAAACCCTGCCTTGAAAAACCAAAAAATAAAATAAAATAAAATAAAAAATAAATGCTGTTGCTTACGCTGCCTTGCCTCTCTCCCTGGGCCGCCTCTGCTTCTCATCGTCCATCAAGCCCAACTCAGGCAAGGTGGCCAATGAAACATGCCCCCAAGTATCTATTTCCACTGCCAAAGATACAATACAATACAATTCCTTGGTTTCCCGCAGGAGGTGTACACCCACGACAGCACAATATTGCGGCCTTCTTAGACTTTCATGTACACACCAATGCATATGTGTTAAGTGCAAATTGTGATCAGCTGGTGTAGGGACTGTCCTTGTGCCCTTTTAACAAGCTCCTAGATGAACCACACATCGATCATAAGGCTTTGGAGCACTTTACTTGTTTTTCTATCTGTTCTAGATTAATTTCTATTGATGTGATAGCATTAAGAACAAAAGCAACTTAGGGAGAAAAGAGTTCACCTCTTACTGGTTACAGTCCATCTTTGAGGAAGAAACCACAGGGGAACGCTGCTTACCAGCCTGCTTGCTTACTCAGGTTCAACTACCTTTGTTATAAAACCCAGGTCCACCTGCCTAGGAAAGGAGCCACCCACAGCGGGCTGGGCTCTCCTGCATCAATTAGCAATCCAGAAGATGCCCCACAGACAAGTCCACAGGCCGATCTGATGGAGGCAGTTCTTCAACTGAGGTTCACGCTTTCCAAGTCTGTCAAGTTAATAACCAAGATTAGCCACCACAGCACCTACCTTTTTCCCTTTACTCTATGTATGCTGGAACCAATAATTACTTGTATTATAGACATAGCTTTTATCTGAGCTCAATAGTTGACTCACAATAATCAGCTGCTAGCTAATTGCTGCACAGATGAGAAAATGCTTCATGAACAATTGAGCAAGCAAAGGAAGGAAAGAAGAAAGAAGGAAGGAGACAGAAAGAACGAGAGGGATGAATCAAGACATTATGATGACTGTCTCTCAAATCGCGATTGGGATGAATAAATGCACCTTATCAAAAGGCAAATTTTGCAGACGCTTCAGCAATATTTGACAACCATGCCTGAATGATATCTCTTTGAAAGCCTCTTTCTGCCCATTAAGGACATAGTGGCGGTGTTTCTAAACGGTAGCCCAGATTATGGAAATCAGACGAGCGTAGCAGGAGGTGCTTCATGGCTGGGGGGGGGGGGGATGTACATAGTTCAGGAAAGTATGAATGGCAGCCAGGACATGATGATAAGTCAAAGCCAGACAGCTCAGAGCCAGCAGTTCCCAGGCCATGTTTTCCTTTCCCCGGAGCAGTTACACACCTACTTTATGCTTATGTGGTCAGGTGGGAGGCGGTGAGCGAGAGTCACCAAGGTCGCCACCTTTGGTGCTTCTGTGTGTGTGTGTGTGTGTGTGTGTGTGTGTGTGTGTGTGTGTGTGTTTCCATTCAGCAAATCATGAGCTTTCTGCCTCTGAACATCGTTCATCACCTCCCCGAGGTACAGCTTCTCTGTGTGTACATCAAATAATGCAAAGAATGTATTCAGAACCGTACATGGTATTGAATGCAAGACTGCCATTGCACTGACATGTCTTTAAACGAGGAAAAGAAAACAACGAATTAACAATGGTGACAATTCATATCCAGCACTAAAGACTGTGCCAATTCCTATCCCCCATGGAAAGCCTGGGAACGTACTTCAATCAAAAAACCAGCTTCAGGGCCAGCAAATCCAACCTCAAATACCATTTCTTTGCTGTATTTATACAAAAATTACTTAAAATTTTTATATGCAAATAAGGTAAAATTTTATTTATTTTTGTTGACTTTCTGTTAAAATTAGCAATATAAAGGTTTGATTCATTTTGGTGGCATTTATATACATATGAAATGTGTGTGTGTGTGTGTGTGTGTATGCGCGCGTGTGTGTGCGCGTGTTTGCATGTTTGGGAATACACATGTGTGTGCAGGTGTGTGTATACATATGGAGGTCAGGAGTTGTGTGTATACAAGTGGAGGCCAGGAGTTGGCACATTAGATCTTTTTCTTAATTGCTCTCCACTTTATCTTCTTAGGCAGAGTCTTTCATTGAAGTTGGAGCTGTCTTATTAGGTGAGTCTGGCTCCTTAGCTTACCCAAGGGATCTCTGGTCTCTGGCTCTTGACTGTTGGGATTACTAGCAAGCCACTATACTCAACTGGCTTTTATATGTGCTCTGGGGACCTGAACTCTGGTCTTCTTGCTTATATAGCAAGCATTTTAGCCACTGAGCCATCTTCCCAGCCTTAGGTTTGATTTTTTTTTTATCAGACTCAAAATTGTGTTGGAAAAGTTCATTTTCTTGCTATCCACAAAGAACTAGCCCAAAGAGTAAGTGCTCTTTAAACTACAGGTACACATTCTAATGTACTATAGCAGAAAGTGTGTATATGGTACCTCGTGACTCTCCTCTCTCTCTCTCCTTTCTCTCTCTCTCTCTCTCTCTCTCTCTCTCTCTCTCTCTCTCTCTCTCTCTTGTTTTTGATTTTTGTTTTTGTTTGGTTTTTTCAAGACAGGTTTCTCTGTGTAGCTTTGCCCTTTTCCTGGAACTCACTTTGTAGACCAGGCTGGCCTTGAGCTCACAGAGATCCTTCAGCCTCTGCCTCCCGAGTGCTAGGATTAAAGGCGTGCACCACCACTGCCCTGCCCTTGTGAGTCTCTTAAAACAGGATCAGCCATTCTGTCAATGGAAAGATTAGCAATACATCCACCAGTATTTCTCATTATCAAAGCAAGAAATCAGGAAGCTTCAATTCAAACACCAAATCTCGTCTTGGGTCTATTTCTGTAAATAAAGTGTTACTGAAATACAACCATAGTCATTCATGTCTATATTATCTACAGTTACCTTTTTATTAAAAGGAGGTGCAGGGGAGTTATAACAGACACTGCCCACTATATGAAATACACACACACACACACACACACACACACACACACACACACACACAATCATAGGAAAAGCTTTCGGTCTTTGATACAAATTAATAAAACACATAGAAATACCTCTTTAGTAAGAGAAGTTATGAATTATAAATATGATACAATTAAAATTCTTACAAGAGCTATGCTTATTCCATAGAAGTGATGGCATCTTTTGTGAACAGGTGATCATTGCTGATATTTAAGAGGGGGAAACTCTACTTTTAAATGAAAGGTATTGAATTGGGACATTTCAAATGCAGGAAGGGTTTAGAGTAACTTGGTCCCTTGTGCATTGTGAGTGGTTATAGAAACTGCTGTGTTCACTTTGGGTAATACGTTTCCTAGAAGTTGTATATTCCATTGCACATCTACTTGCACATACTAAAGAAAACACTTGCATATGTGGAATGAGAGAAGACATGTGACACCAATGTTCACAATTAGGGGAACTCCACAATAACTCAACTCAATGAAAACCATTGTGTATAGAATTATAGAATTATGTGGCTTTCAAAACAGATGCAGTCTCATGAAAAAAAAAAAGAGGAGACACATCAACAACACATCATTGCACAGCTTGAAAAACAATATTTTTTAAGAAACAAATCCACAAAGGACAAGTAAGGGATGTGTGTGAAGGTGTTCAAAGTGGTATTTACTTCCATTTCACTGATAACAGAAGATGGCATGAGTCATTATTTCATGGCTACTTTCCGGTTATTGTCAGGACATTAGCTTTGGATTTGAATAGTAAGAATAGAGATGTTTATTTCTTGAATTAAATAAATAAACAAAAGCCATCCACTGCAAGACTGGAAATCAAGAGTGTGCTGTTAGTCAAAACTTAAAGATTATACAACTATGTCAAATAAAATAAGTCAAAATTGATAAGAATGTTGATATCTCCTAATATCCACTTATGAGTGAGTACATACCATGTTTGTCTTTCTGGGTCTGGGTTGCCTTACTCAGAATGATTTTTTTCTAGTTCAGGATAACCAACCTACAATCCACAGCCTAAGAGAGGCTAGATAACAAAGAGAGTCCAAAGAGGGATGCATGGACTTCCCTGGAAAGGGGAAATAGAAGAGATCTCCGAGGTAAACTGGGGCAGGGTTTGGGGGGTGTTGGGGGATGGGAACTTGAGGGAGCAGGTTGGGTGGGTTGAGCGTGGGAGGTGGGTTGTAGGCAGGACGTAGAGGGAGAGATGTCTTGATGGGGGAGCATTTAGGGGTTAGAGAGAAACCTGGTGCCAGGGAAACTCCCAGAAACCCACCAGGATGACCCCTGCTAAGACTCCTAATAATAGTGGAGAGGGTGCCTGAACTGGCCATCTACTGTAAATAAGATTGGTGACTACCCTAATTGTCATCAGAGAGCCTTTATCCAGTAACTGATGGAAGCAGATACAGAGATCCATGACCAAACACTGGGCCTAGCTCTAGGAGTCCTCCTGAAGAAAGAGAAGAGGCATTGTACAAGCCAGGGGCGTCAAGTTCATTACAGGGGAACCCACAGAGACAGTTGACCTGAGCTTGTAGGACTCCGGACCAACAGTTAGGGATCCTGCATGGGACGAACCTTGGCTCTCTGCATGTGACAGTTGTGTAGCTTGGTCTGTTTGTAATGCTCCTAGCAGTGATATCAGGACCTGTCACTGGTACTTAGCTGGCCTTTGGGGAAACCTGTTTCTCATACTGGATTACCTCGCCCAGCCTTGATGCAGGGGGAAGAGCTCGGTTCTACCTCAACTTGATGTGCCACACTATGTTCAAGGCCATGGGAGGCCTGCCCCTTTCTGAATGGAGATGGAGGAGTGGATGAAGAGGGGGGTAGATGGGAGTCAGGGTGGGGGATGAGAAGAGAGTAGGGAGGGGAAACTGAGGTCTGTATGTAAAATAAATAGAAAAATGTTAAATAAAAAAAGAATATTGATATTTGTTGAGGATGCTAGAATTAAAACTTAAAACTAGAAATTGTTGGCACATCACATACTGTTAGCCTTAGGCTCCACAAATAGCAGCAAGCACACATCCCTGGTGGAGATTACTCCAAATTACGAAGCATTTTATACCTGTATTCTAACAACATTTCTTGTTACCTTTCAATTTTCCTTCCCACCTTTTGGTAAAAGATAAGAAAACATAAACAACAGTGATAGAATTTCAAGTTCAGGGAATTCAGACAAAACCCTGTTAATTCTTGTAACTTTTTCAAAAACATCTCTAAGAACCTAAATTATTGAAGACCTAGGGAAAATTTTCTCGAGTTCCCAACCCCTTTCAGATGGGGAAAAATATATCAAGGGGAACATTCAGAACGTCAGTTTAACGTCTGTCATCTAAATCAAGTGTCAGTCTAGAACGTATCATGTGGTTTGGTAACTATCACCGGATGATGACGCTATCGACAAAAGGTATCTGGTAATGGCAGTCTAGCCTGTAGCTAGAGTTTTCCTGCCTTGCCCACAGTCAGGACAAATCTTTGTCACCCACCAGTCCCACAGCTGCTCAGACCCAACCAAGTAAACACAGAGACTTATATTGCTTACAAACTGTATGGCTGTGGCAGGCTTCTTGCTAACTGTTTTTATAGCTTAAATTAATCTATTTCCATAAATCTATACCTTGCCACGTAGCTCGTGGCTTACCGGTACCTTACATCTTCCTTGTCATGGCAGCGGCTGGCAGTGTCTCCTGCCTTCCTGTTCTTTCTTTTCTGTTAGTCCCACCTATACTTCCTGCCTAGCCACTGGCCAATCAGTGTTTTATTTATTGACCAATCAGAGCAACAGATTTGACATACAGCCCATCCCACAGCACTAGCCATAAGGAAACAATGTAGCTGGAGAGATGTCAATAGATGCTTCTCCTATTACTCGAATTAAACAGTATAACTAGTTTTATTTTTAAGTAAAAAATAATATTTTAAATGTCCTCAATTTGAGTTGGGTGGATAATTTATCCCTCATTGGGAATTGAATTTTTGATCCTTGTTTATGGCAGTATTTTGTGCTTTACTTTATAT
Organism: Peromyscus leucopus; assembly: GCF_004664715.2. NCBI lineage: Eukaryota > Metazoa > Chordata > Mammalia > Rodentia > Cricetidae > Peromyscus > Peromyscus leucopus. Next base: position 41,724,256 of record NC_051079.1, on the reverse strand, counting down.
CACACCACACCTCAGTGTCTTACATGGCGAATGTCATTGGTTTTTAAAGTAAATTGCAAATGTCCTCATTAAAGCAAAAGATTTAGAAATTAAATAGTGAGTCACAGAAATGGGCCAGGAGTCTATAGTCAATCTGAACAAGGTCACATCTACACCTGCTGATGACCGGCTTTTCACTAGGACCAGCTATTTTATTGTCGTCCTGGATTACTCATCTATAAAGCTGCATGATAACAGAGGTACATCTGCCTCATCAGAGCAGTGTGGGAACTGCATGATGACAGACTGATCTCTCAATACGTACATGTTTTTGACCCTCCATGTGTGTATCTGTATTTTCATTTTGTAGTAGGTTCTGATGCTCTGTAAACAGACGTCTTTAATGTTATTACATGCCTGTTTTCCATTAGCATCTGAAGTATAAACAGAATCAGAGACACGCGAGTGGAGAAATACCACCCTTTCAAGACACACGAAGAAAGCAATGATAATATAGGGCTGAGGAAAGAACTTTATATTCATTAATAAGCTCCCAGCGGGGCTTGGTTGCACACACCTGTAATGCTAGTACTTCAGAGGCTGAGACAGGAGGATCACGAGTCAGGACTCCACGATGAGTTGGATTACAAAATGAGACTTTTCTCACCAACAACAGCACACACAGTTGCAGCTTAGAGAACATTGCCATAGGTCATTTACAGCACGTGGTGCTACTTAATTGCCATTACTAACTTGTAAAATTGTATTTCCATTGTATAGATGGACTAAATGGAAGCTAGATAGGTGTGTTGATTTCTCTGAGGTCGTGCACTTACTAAATGCCGTCATTAGAATTTTATGACCCTAACAAGCAGACAATTAAATTAAGCATCAATACCGTTACTTATAAATTATTTCAGTCACGTTGTTATTATCACAAGTAAATATAATTGAGTAGCACTTTAGCACGTGGTCTCCGATGTCTGTCAGACCTGGGTTTGTACTTCAGAGCTCCATGAATTTGGGCAAATGGTCTATTTTTCTGAACCTGTCTCCTCATTTTTTAAACAGGGCTACTGGCAGGCCCCAATTTGTAAGGCTGCTGCAAGTATGGAATGCTGTCATGTTTATTAAGTTTTCATCATAGAGCTTGGCAAGCAAACGATATAGAGTGCATATCCGTGCTTACGCGTGGGTATTATTCCTGCGCTTCAGCACTTAGGAGTAATCTGCAACATGATTCACGTGTGCATACATGCACACACACAGATACACAGCCAAATGTGCACTTGTGCATGTTGTATTTTCAGAGCGGCAGGAAGGAGTCAAACCATACAACAGGGCCCACGTGGGAGGTTTATTGAGGGGAGGGGAGAGAAGGGGCAGAGAAGGGGGCAAAGAAGGGGGCAGAGACTGGTCCCTGGGGACGAAAGAAAAAAAGCAAAGAAAGAGAAAGAGACGAGAGCCAGGCAGGGCCTGTCTTTTGTAAGGGAATGTAGCAAAAGCACACAGGGGGCGTTCTTAGTGGCTGCAGCTGAGGTACATCCTGTCAGGACCCTAAGGGCAGGCCAGTACAGATGCCTAAATGCTAACAGTGTACACACACACACACACACACACACACACACTAACCCCTTCTATCCAAAGGGAAAATTATCATAGCCTATTGAATAAAAATTCTTGGGCTTCAATGGTGACTGAAATCGTGGCCAACAGAGTTTTGGTTACTGTTAAGGCCTGGAATCTCAGCTTTACTGAAGCTTAGGGTTGCTTTTATCTAAGTTTAGACCTTAAGTGGTCAAAATTCTTTTTCTTTAGGGATTATTTTAGATTTCCTTTAGGGATTATTTTAAATTTGTTTAGATTTAGATTTATGGAAGAGTGGTAAAGGTGTTTTGCATGCATTTTCCCAAGGTGTTCTTTGGTTAGAAACCATATACTCACGGCACATTTGTCAAAGAAGTTAACTCTAATACCATGTCACTATGCTTTATTCTGATTCATTTAGACAAAAGGCATTTTTCCTCTTCCTAAATTCATTCCAGGATAACTTGCTGAATTTAGTACAGGTGATTTTGAATAAACCCAGCTCTTCTTTCGTCCCCCAAGTAAACGCCTGACTTTCTAAGATGGAATTCCCACTACAGAAAGGAAAGCAGTGCACCCCAACTGAGGAGGATCCCCCAAAGAAGCCAGTCACTACATGTCATGGAGGCACCTTCCCTACAGACTTCTACAGCAATCCGCTAGCAAAGTCTAGTTTGAGCTAAAGAACAGGGGTTGAAACATGAGGTAAGAGGAAATACTACACTGAGCAGGGCTCAGTTTTTCTATGTATATTTTACAAGATAGCTTTTAAACTGATTCAAAGTAGAGAAACTAAGGTATTTCCTACTGACTACTAGAAATACTGAATCAAATGTCAAATTCAAACTCCGAACTTACTGTAACAAGTAATACTATATATCCTCTTACAAATTCCTAGAAATAATATGAACTTATTTTATTCTGACCACTGTAGCAGAAAATAGTCTATATCCACAAGAGTTGCCCTGACAGGTCTGTCTGGAGGCAGACAGAACACAGGCTAGGAATTACTGAAACGGATGTGTAACAAATGAAGAACATCTGTATAGCACATACTATGCTGCTAAGAAAGTACAATGCCAATCTGAAGATATCTGGTGGAGAAACGGAAGCTCCTCACTTTCTCCATTAGAACCAAGGCTCTTCGTGAGACTGAGACTACAGAAAAGGCCCAATCACGGGCTATCTATCCATGGCCCTCAGCTAGTAAGTTCTCATGGAAGAGCAAAGTATAGTTATGAGGAAGAAAGTAGCCTTGAATATAATTGTGCATAGGTGTTTTACACGAAAGAATTTAAATAGTCAAGCTTTTTCTCCCAAAGTGAGGAGACTTGCAGTGTGTGTGTGTGGCAGGGGGCATGTGTACCAGTTCAAAATGTACCTACACATTTACATCATTGGTCCTCTGTACTGAGAGCTTGCTACACTAATGTATTACAATGGAGATATAATGTGGCTCACCGTGAGTTTTACCTTCATTTTGGTGGTAGCTACCTGCATTTTAAAATTTATTTTATTATTAGTAGTAGTATCATCATCATCACCATCATCATCATCACCACCATCATCATCATCATCCACACAAGTATACTGTGCTGCATATGTGGAAATTGTAGCTTTCAGGATTTTATTCTGTCTTTCCACCATGGGTTCCAGGGGTGACAACTTGGGTTGTCATACATGCCCAGTACGTAGTTGTCAGCACTCAGTTTCCTGTTTTGTCGTGGTTATTGTTTGTTGTGGTTGTGGTTTTTGTTTTGTTATGTTTCGTTTTTTAACCTGATTGCATATCCTGCTGCAACTAGATCTACTGAATCTCCATCTTAAAAATGCATACAAAACTATGTATGATCACCACTAGTCTTCATCAATGTATTTAGAGACCTCCCCAGGAAAATAAGAAAATAATGTTGATTCATTGCTATTGGAAAGGAAGAGAATAAACTTGGAATTTGCAGACAATTAACTATAGGCTTACAAAATGTTAGGGGCAAGAAACTATATTTGCAGTAAGAGGAGAAGCTAATAAATTCCCTCGTGTAGCATTTTTCTCCAAGATTTAAACCTTCCATCTTAAAGTGCAACTGTTAGTTAAGACATTATGTTTACAAGGAGGCAAAACAATATGGTGTCCTAAGCGGGGGTGAAATATTAAAGAAAAACTCATTAAGACAGGAAGCAAACAACTCAAATTAGCTTCAGGAAGTCCCTAAAACTGACCAGATTCACTAGGACCCCATCCCAAGTGTACATAAATAGTAAAAACTGCCTAGAAGAAGCAGAGAGTAGCCAAATTGCCTAGAAGAAACGAAGACTAGCTGAGCTGCCTGGAAGAGGTTCAGACCAACTGAGCCACTGGGAAAGGACACTGACATGCTGAGCTGTCTGCAGCGTGCTGCGCAGCGTGCTCCAGGTTTCTAGCTTTTGTGTGCTGTCACCTGTACTGGAGTAGGACATATGAGCCAGGTGTATGGCTGCGATCAGAGCCTGCAGGAGCAGGTGGTGTGATCATAAGAAGTTTGAGGCCAGATTATACTACATAGTGAGACACTGTAACACACACACACACACACACACACACACACACACACACACACACACACACACACACACACACACACACACGAGAGAGAGAGAGAGGCAGACAGAGACAGAGACAGAGAGACAGAGGGACAGAGAGACAGAGACAGAAAGACAGACAGACTTTTAAACAGAGAGAGAGACAGACAGACAGACAGTAAAAGAGGGAAGGGAAAAGGACAAAAACACATATATGAAAATAATTGCTTTCCCCAAATAGCCAATTAAAATGTAATAAAAAAAGAATCTGCAAAAACATTATTTATGAAATATATATGAATAAATCTAAGGAGAAATGTCAAACATACTGAAAGAATAATCACAGAATCTAACACATTGAAGTGTTTATTCTTTTAAATATTCATTTCTACAAAAGCTATATATTTAATGTAATCCCAACCAATTTTCCAAGAAGTGTTATATAGATATTAATAAATTAATAAGTTTACATATTAAAATAAATGTTATTGGTCCAAAGACATTTTAAAAAGTAAACCAAGAAGAGAAAATAACCTTTGAACTATCAAAAGATACCTTCTAGTAATTACAACATATGATCTTACAACAGTATAATCTTATGCCTGTGTAAACACCCATCTCATAATCATAATGGACAGCCTGGGAGCAGGCTGTGTATGGGAACAATTTTATGATAAATGTGGCATTTTAAATGACAGAAACATGACAAAGATTCAAATGAAGACTTACAACAAATGGATAACAAAATTCGACTTTTACTTAACATTTCTATAAAGATCTGATGAATAGACGAACAAATTAAGAGAAATTATAAAAATACAAGAATGTCTTGGATATTCTTTAAAACTTAAAATGATTTTTTCTTTAAAAAGCAGGAAATATAGGCTAGGGATAGAGCTCAGGACTGGAGTACTTGCCTAGTGCACATTTTGCCTAGGTTCAGCCACTAGAAACACACACACACATACTAGATTTAACCTGATAAAAGTTTTCAATTAGTTTACAATTAAGACATCATAACTTAGAAGACAAAACTTTGAAAGAGAAATAATGCCCAAACATTTAACAATACATTAAGCTACTGACATTACAGCATTCCAAAATGATCAAACAGAAAAAGATAAAACAGCAGTAACAAAAGGCCAAATACCTTGAAGTCCCCTTGGGAGAAGAAATACAAATCTGTAAACATGTTTCAACCGTATGAGTAATCTCTGCAGTGCAGTTGAAGCTACAAAAGGCTGCTGACCCCAGGACATTAGGTCGGAGCATGAAGAAGGGTGATGAGAAGCAGAGAGAAAGACTACAACACGACCCCCTTGCTTGGAAAGAGTAAGTCACTCAAGGAAGCCGTCCTCAGGAAGTGGCGTGTGGTGACACAGGTCTTTAATCCCAGCTCTCAGAGGGCGGAGGCAGAAGGATTTCTGTGAGTTCAAGGTTAGCCTGATCTACACAGCAGGAGTTCTAGAGTTCTAGGCAGTCAGCGAGATCTACTAAGATTCTTCCTTTACATTTGGGAAATTTTCCATTTTCTTTTTTAAATATTCTTTGTGCCTTCGGGCTGTGTTTCCTCACTTTCTTCTATACCTATAGTTCATAAATTTGGTCTTTTCATACTATCTCAGATTTCTTGGGGGGAACTTTGACATTTTGCTGGAGACCCTTGCCTTTAATGACTGAGTCTTCTCTCCAGCCCATTGTGCCTGGATTTTTAATGATTTAACATTTTCTTTGGCTGAGTGATCCATTTCTTTCACTTGTCCTCAAAATTTGGAAATTCTGTCTTCTACTTCATTCGGTCAGTGGGTCAGTGGATCCGTGGGTCAGTGGATCCGTGGATTCGTGGGTCAGTGGGTCAGTGGATCCGTGGGTCAGTGGATCCGTGGGTCAGTGGATCAGTGGGTCAGTGGGTGTGGCTTCCTACTGAGCTTCCGGTTTGACTTCCCAAGATTTTCCTTTCAGTTTAGCTTTTCTCTAGTGAGATTCTATTTCTCTGTTAAGTTCTATTTCCGTATCTTAAATTGTGTTTTCTTATTCCATTGATATGTTCGTGTTTTCATGAACTTCATTCAGACATTGCTCATATCTCTTTAAGGTTCTTGAACATATTCATAATCGCTGTTTTGAAGTCTTTGTCTTGTACTTCAGCTAAATTGCCTTTTTCAGGGAATTTTACAATAGGGGTGCTGGCTTTCTGGCAGATTTTATACTGCTTTTGTTATTCATGTTTGTGTTTTTTACACTGGGATCTAGGTATCTAGGGTTACAATATTTATAGTGTTTCTGGGTGTGATTATCTGGTCTTGGTGGTGTAGATGTTCAGGATTTTGTTTGTTGTTATCCCAGTCTGGCAGGTTATGGACCATCTGAACAATGCTTGAAATTTAGTCTTGGGGACACTCTGGGTTTCAGGGTTCAGACTCTGAATGACCCAAGATGGGCATGGTAGTTAGGGTGGCTGAAGCAATGATTGGAAGTCAGGCTCAGACTACGGAAGCGGGCTAGAGCTCGATGGGGGGCAGGGGGGAGGGGGGGGAGGAGGGTAGAGGAGAAGGAGTGGAGGTTGGGGAAAGGAACTGACTCTATGGGTCTTTTAATTAAGGCTTGGAGTCAGGCTCCACATACTCTTGACCCCAGGGCCCAGTGGTTGGTGGCCTGGCTGGAAGTGGGGAGGAGGAGGCAGGGAAACCAGATTAAGGAATCTCTACCTGAAGTTCTGGTTGGAAAGCAGGCTTGGGTCACAGCCAGTTGGCTTTGGGTCCTAGCAATCAAGCTCAGGTAATCGGGATTGCACAGAGGGAGCTTTTCTTCTGGCTCAAGCCATCTCCAGGGCCCCCAATAATAACGTTCTTTTGCTTTGTTGGCTACAAAATGGTAATTCGTCCAGTGAAATGACAGGTAGGATCTACTCCTTGAGGAGGCTTTAAAAAAGAATTTTCAGGTGTTTCAAGATCTTCCCTAGTGCAGAAGTGCAAATATCTCTCAGCAAGAGTAATTGTTAATGTATATTTTACCAAAAAAACCCACCACATTCTACTTTCCAATCTACATTCTAGCTAATTTCCAATTCTGTCTAATTTTTACACAGTGGTCTGATTATTCCAAGAGTTTTTCTATAACATACATTTTAATAAGTGCAAATCAAATATGTTATTTACCTGGTAGTTGCTCTAAAGTATTAATTGCATATATATAAAGTAGATGAAAAACAGTGAATGAGAGGTAGACAACAGAACTTTAAACAAATTTAGTTATTGGATGTAATTATGTAAATATATAGTAGCTATAAATAATCCTATGCATATTAGTTTACCATGTTAGGTGAATTTATTCTATATTTACTGTCTCTAAAGAAAACACATGTTGGTCTGGAGAGATGGCTCAGCACTTAAGAGCACTGGCTGCTCTTCCAGAAGATCTGGGTTCAATTTCCTAGCATCCACATGGTAGCTCACAAATGTCTGTAACTCTAGTCTCAGGGGATCCAAGGCTCTCTTTTGTCCTCTGTGGGCACTGCATGCATGTGATGCATAGTCATACATGCAGGAAAAAGCACCCATATACGTAAAATGAAAATAAAGAAAAATCTCAAAAAAGAAAACATAACTGTAAACTAACCTCGGGCATTGTTCAAGACCGCGCTTGCACTCAGATCCATCAAAAGAACTAAAGATCCTCAGGCATTGTTAGCAGTAACACTAAGATCCATCAAAACGATGAGTGAAGGATAGCTTTCATGGCAGAGGTGAAAACCCAAGGCAGCTTTCCTTGCTGTCAGAAATTGTGCCTCACCACTTCGGTCATTACGTACCACCAGCAACTATTAGCAGGTGAGACCTGTATGAAAAGTGACAGTTACATCTAATTTCAACTTGACTTAATTTAGAACCACCTGGGGAAAGAGTCCTAATTAGACATTGTCTAAATCAGGTTGGCCTGTGGTCATGACTATGTGGGATTGTATTGATTACATTGATCTAGCCCACAGAGAGGGGTGCCATTTCTTGGGAGGGGATGGTGGTGGAGGTGGTGGAGATGGTGGTGGTGAGTGGTAGTGGTGGTGGTGGTGGAGGTGGTGGAGGTGGTGGTGGTGGTGGAGGTGGTGGTGGTGGTGGTGGTGGAGGTGGTGGTGGAGGTGGTGGTGGTGGTGGTGGTGGTGGTGGTGGTGGTGGTGGTGGAGATGGTGGTGGTGGTGGAGGTGGTGGTGAGATGGTGGTGGTGGTGGTGGAGGGGGTGGTGGTGGTGGAGGTGGTGGTGGTGGAGGTGGTGGTGGGGGAGATGGTGGTAGTGTGATGGTGGTGGTGGTGGTCCTAAACTATGTAAGCATAGAGGGTACTGAAGACAGGGAAGCATGCATGCATTCCCTCTCTGTTCTTGACTGTGGATGTACATGCTGCTTCAAGCTCCCGCCTTGGCTTCCCTACAGTGATGGACTATAACTTGGAATTGTAAACACAGCCAGTCCTTTCTCCCTCGACGTTGCTTTTTTTTTCAGGGTGCTTTATCACAGTGATGGAAACAAAGCTACAGCAGAGGTGACCAGTTCATGCAGACAAAGCACTGGTGAGTGAGATTAGTGCCTTTTAAGAGGACACTCAAGAGAAAGTCTCATCCTTCTTCCTGTAATGTCTCAGGAGGATAGTGGTGTGGGAAGAGGGTCCCCACTAGACACCAAGCCTGCCAGCACACTCATCTTGGACTTCCCAGAAACCACAGCTGTGAGGCATAAACTTCTATTGTCTGTCAGCCACCCATGCAGTAGAATTTCATTAGAGTAACCTGAATGGGCTAACACACTTACAAAGCATCTCCGATGGCAGAAATGGAATTTGGATAGATTTTCCATTTTAACATTGTGAATGTAATGTCCCTCAAATTCTTTCTTTTCTCTTGTTCACTTGGAAATTTTTAATGAGTCAGTATTTTCTTTTCAGAAATCAAACTTTTACAATGGGATAAGTGAAAAGCACATTAACTTCTCCCTGCTTTATTTTTTGGACAGTGTGTGACCCACTCTGAGAAAAGAGTCAGTTTGGATACATATTAAATCCCTTTAAGTCGCTCTGTCCTATTGTCTACTTTAATGAATTGAATTAGTCACTATTTATTATATCTGTATGTATTGTTTCCTTCAGCTGTGCATCTTTGTTACCAAGGTGTTGTCCTAACAGTGTTTTACGTTTAATAGTGGACTTGGATGGGAATATGTGTCTATTTGGACTCCAATTTGAAAACCCTGGATTGATTTTCCCAATGAAGATACAACTGTCTTTAGCAGACAGACAAACCTCTGTCACTTAGAAGGATCTAGACTCTTGTGTTCAAGGTTCACTATAAAGTGAATGGCTTCTGAGCCTCAACTTCCTAGTCTATAAGTGAAGGTGGTGCTACTTGTCTTCTTGAATAATTCCGGATATTTATAAGTTGATCATCACCCCCAAGAAGCTTTAAAAATCCCTGGGCTGGGAATATGAGTGTTATGATTAATATTCTTATTTTCCATACTTCTGGAGCTCCAAGAACACCCAATGATCAAACAGCCTAAAACCACACGCACCACACAGGAGGATCATGGGAAGCATCAACAAGAATGCTTGGATCACTTCATCTTTGACTGGCATCATCCTAGATTACCCCAGTTTTTCCATATAGTATTGAAATTTATCTGAAAACGCTAACACCACACTGGCAATAGATTTTTTTCTAGTAATTCAATAAACTATAGCTCAGAAAAAAAAAAGCTAGAAGTTTAGAGTTTTAACCAAGTGTTAGAATCTAGGCATTTTCTTGTGTTGGTCTTTGCATTTTCTTGCTTCTTGCTTTTTTTAATTTCACTCCTAAAAATGTCCATCAAGTTCCCTTGTCTGTCTGGGCAGAGTATATATATATATATATATATATATATATCAAGTTGAAGCTTAACATCAAGGAAGGCACAATGTCTAATTAGGGTTATTTCAGAAACCATGTAGATTGAAATTCCCAAATGGGTGTTCACTTAAGAAATAACAATGGAAACAGTCAATGATCTAATTGTTACTTCAACAGTGCTGATTAAGAATACTTATTGAACTTTAATAAGCATTATATATAGGCAGTTTCTTAACTAAGATCAGGCAAGAAATTCATGTACAATTACATTTATATTAATCTATACTAACTTAATGATTTTGGCCATGTTACATCTAACAAAATAGAGTCAAATTAATTTCATAGAGTGATACACATATTGACAATAAATACATGTTCACTGAGATGTCATAATATTAAGATTTGGAGTACATATGCTATAATCATATAGTCTGATATTTTGTTACATAGTAACAAAACTCATCTTTTTAACAGTACATAATATCAGTGTGATTATACCAATTGGATGCTGCCTACAGTTGAGCTACTTTTTTTTTTTTTTTTTTTTTTTTTTTTTTTTTTTTTGGTTTTTTGAGACAGGGTTTCTCTGTGTAGCTTTGTGCCTTTTCCTGGAACTCACTTGGTAGCCCAGGCTGGCCTCGAACTCACAGAGATCTGCCTGCCTCTGCCTCCCGAGTGCTGAGATTAAAGGCGTGTGCCACCACCGCCCGGCCAGTTGAGCTACTTTTAACACAATATGATAGGAACCTATTTCCTGATCTGAGCCCAAAGCATAAATACATATCACTTTCTTTTCTGAGTTGAGTAACTTGGTATATATAATTCTAATAACTGCTAATCCTTGCCTAACAATACAGCACTTATAAAGGATTTAAAAACTTATTTATTAAAATGTTGTCATATAAAATTTAATCATCCTCATAGCATTATATTTAATGGATACAACATAACCCAAATACATGCTTCCCCAAATTATCATGCATTATACCCCGGTTGGTTTTTGTCAACTAAACACAAATGTACACATATGTAGAAGAGGGAACTACCTCCATAAGACTGGATGTTTGTGGTCCTTGCTGCTGCTGAAGGCCACATTAGTCTCTGTGGTCCGTGCTGCCACTGGAGGTCATGATGAGGTCCATGGTCCAAGCAGCCACTGGAAACCGAGTGAAAGTCCACAGTTGCTGTGGGATGTTCTGTATGCTCTGAATGTGTTGCTCTGATAGGTTAATAAATAATGTGCTGATTGGCCAGTAGCCAGGCAGGAAGTATAGGCAGGACAAGGAGAGAAGAGAAGTCTGGGAAGTGGAAGGCTGAGGCATGAGACACTGCCAGCCACCGCCATGACAAGCAACATGTGAAGATGCTGGTAAGCCACGAGCCACGTGGCAAGGTATAGATTTATAGAAATGGATTAATTTAAGATAGAAGAACAGCTAGCAAGAAACCTGAGCCATTAGGCCAAACAGTTTAAATAATATAAGCGTCTGTGTGTTTATTTTATAAGTGGGCTGTTGGACTGCTGGGGCTTGGCAGGACCCAGAGGGAAAGCTCTAGCTACCCAAGGTCCATGCTGCTGTTAGCTGTTATGAGCAAGGAAGCTTCTGTTGCAGTGGTATTGGGGACTCCAGACTCATAAGTGAGAATGAGAGACATTAAAGGCTTCTGCAATACCGCCCCCCCCCAAAAAAAATAAAAAGTTTAGACAGGTGCCACTGAAGAGAGTCCTTAAAAACTGTGATAGGGATGCTCAACTGTAGCCCTTCACAGCTGATGGTTTCTGGAGGCAGGATGGAAAAGGACTAGGTTATCTTTAAGGGGCTGGCCCCTGGGAGTTTGACCATGCTCCAGCAAGAATATGGGCAACACAAATTGTACTTATTGTATTTTGGGGGGTAGGGGTAGGCACAAGGGTAGGAGGATAGAACTGGGAGGAATGGGAAATAAATGTGATGTGGGGTACATTATATTAAATTACCAACTAATCAATAAAAATATTATGTTGAAAAAAAAAGATTGGCTTGTCAACAAGTCTGTGGGATATTGTTTGATTAATGACAGATGTGGGAGGACCCAGCCCACTGTGGGTGGTGCCAGCCTCAAGCAGGTAGTCCTGGGTTGTATAAGAAAGGAAGTTGAGCCAGCCATGAGAAATAAGCAAATAAGCATCCTCTGCTTCAGTTCTTGCCTCCAGGTTCCTGTTTGAATTCCTGCCTGGACTTCCCTCCATGATGGACTGTGTGATTGGGAGTTGGAAGCTGAAATAAACCCCTTCCTCCCCAAGTGTGTTTTGATCAGTGTATCACCACAGTGACAGAAACCAAATTAAGATACATGGTCATTGCAAAGTATGTTATGCTGAAACCATGAAATTTGTTTTTTTTTAATTTATACATATTTTACATTTACATATAATATATACTGTAATGCGTGTAGCTCAACCGTTTTTAAATTAGAAAGTCATTTGAAAATTCAAACTCAAGCTTGGCCGCTGTGTGGCTTCTGGAAAAATATCTTCTGATTAATTGACATTCAACACGGATCTGCTAAACAGATTATTCACAGGACTTCAGAGATCAAGCTGCACAGGTGATTGTCATAGCAGAGCTAATCACTGGCTACTTTTGAATCAGTACCTATATACATGTATCTTTCCTGGGTAAATCTTAATTACATCTGCAGCAAATCCTAAGACAGTCTTCCTAATGGAGCTATGATATATATCCAACCACGCACGCGCGTGCATGCATGTGTGTGTGTGTGTGTGTGTGTGTGTGTGTGTGTGTGTGTGTGTTATGAATGTCTATAAAACTGAGCAGCTCCTTTGGTTTCTGCTAATGAGATCTGCAAACACAGAAGAGGAATTTCAGAAGTCACACTGCATAGTGATTTCTTTGGAGCTCAGGTCTCATTTTGATCCTTTTCCTCTTATGTCTGAGGCATCACTTCATAGAAGGTGCTGTTTCCTCTCAGTGGCTGTCGGTTCTTCTCTTGAGACCCAGCTGTGTGGAAACTGAGAGAAAAGTGTTCAAAAGTAATGTGTGTGAGGGAGACAGTTGGGCAAGGGAAGGAAGGAAGAGAGTGTGTATATATGTATGTATATATATATTATATAAATGTGTGTATGTACATATATATACACACACACACGTATATACATACACACATATATGCACACACACATACATCACAGGTAAAAATACCCTGTATTAAATGGAAAAATCCTCTTCTTTAAAGTAAAAATACACTGAAGTCATAGAGTCTGAGCATATGCGTGTTCCCCAGCTATCTGCCCGATGGGAAGGTGATTACCATAAAACCAAAGCAGCAGTAGTAAATGGAGTGATTCTAAAATGCATCGTGCTTTTTACAAGATGAATAATAACACATTGAAAGTCATCCCAAAAGAGAGGGTACTGTCAGCATTAGCCAGGGTAGACAGATTAGATTATTTGCTGAAGAGTGAGAATAGCTAGTGAGGCTACTAATGCAGTATACTCACAGCCTCTTGGAAAACACGTAAGTGTTGTTATTAAATATCTACTCACCTTTATTTCTCAAGCCTTTTAGCCTTGGCTGTCTTTCCCTCTGAAAACTACTACAAAGCATTCAGCAAAAGGCTTTAAAAAAAAGATGTAAGCATTCCCAGGCAAGGCACAAAATTGTCCATACTTGCATTCGTTTGGAATAACATTAAGGCCCCCAGCCAGGGCAGACTTCTTTAATGCACAAAATAAAGACATGAAAATCTTTCCCTTAATGAAAGCTACGGTTCAGGTACACTTGCTCAGACCAAATAAACAATTGCAAACCGACACTCTGACAGAAATGTGTATAAATTATTCAGAATGAAATGTTCAAGTAATATTAACCTAAAGGTATAGTCATCAATTTTGTCCTGACAGATGGCATTGGGTATTTAGTATTCAAGTGTTACTACATAAATAAAATTGATTTATTCTAACTGGGAAGACTGAAAGAAATTTTATCAAGATGCCCAAATTCTGTTTCTTCCAGCTTGATCAATCACCTCTCTACTGGACTGTGTATCGCTTTCTTGCAAAATTCTTAGCTGAGAAATTGGGCTAAGGCAAAATGAATAATGCATTTGCTGCAGTGTGAGACTAATGACCCTTAAGTGCTTTTAAAAAATGAGCAATGGCTGCTTCCCTATGAACAGATAGCCTCTCTCTCTCTCTCTCTCTCTCTCTCTCTCTCTCTCTCTCTCTCTCTCTCTCTCTCTCCTTTTCCCTCTCTCTGAGAATTAAGTTTGGAATTGGCTGACTATTGGGAGTTAGAAGTAATGAGAGGGGAGGAATCAATACAGCTAATCAAGGCATCCATGCCACACATGTGGGACATCCATTTGGTTTCCTCCTTGCTTTCCACCCCCACCCCACTGTCCCGCATCCCACTCTCAGCAACTTTCAGTCTCATTTGGAGGTGCAGATCTGTCAACTGTGTTAATCGTTTGTGCATTTCTTTGTTGTTGTTGTTTTCATAAGGCTGTTGTGGCATCGTAACGACATAGTCCATCAAATGGAGACAGGTAAGGCAGGAAGCTGTGTGTTTTCTAAAAGCAGGAGGAATCCCTGACAGGACTGTGTGGTTAAAAGTTGCCTTGGCTGGCGTTTGTGATGGGTGAACAATTTTTATCTCTTGCTGAGTGGCTCCCTAAAGAGACACGTTAGTGGTTTAAGTTTCTGCATCCAAATGTCTTTTTAAATCTGCATAAAGCAGCCAAGACAAATGCCTACATGAAATATGCTTAGAAAGGAGCTTGCATGTGTATGATTGAAGATAAAAGCAAGACCTCTGAATGAATACTGTGAGGTAATTTTGAATTAGCCTACTGAAGTAGTACTTGAAGTAGAAATAAAGAATTTGGAGATTTAGAATGGAAGCAACCTTCCTTGAGGAGTGACCTCACTTCTATGGATGAAACTGTGCATTAGTTGGTAGATAGCTGTGGAAAGTGGACCTGTGCTGTAAGAACGTAGTCATTTACAAACTAGTGTGGGGGTCAGGTAACCTCATTACTCTCTTTGCAGTTCCCATTAGGTCAAAATAGCAGCCCCTCTACCATCATGTTCATCTGAAGAAGCATGGGCTGGTTTTGCCCTGTTAGCTTGGAGCTTTTTATTCTAGAAAAGATTAGATTCTACATCATCACAGCTGCTCTTTCATTCCATTTTCACTGTATCTTTAGAGATAATCAGCCTTACACCCTGTTAGTCACATGATCCCAAGCAATGTTTCTTGAAGAGGAAGAACAAGATGAGGAAGAGGAGGAGGAGGAGGAGGAAGAAAGAAGAAGAAGAAGAAGAAGAAGAAGAAGAAGAAGAAGAAGAAGAAGTTCCCTTCAAATAAAGCAGCCCCAGTGTATTAGAACAAAGTAAAAAGAAAAAAGAGAGGAAGTCTTCATTATTTGTAAAGGGCACATGGTATCTGAGCAGTCAGATCTCTGGAGTCCAGTGGCAAAGTCATTGACAGATTATTATTTCTAGGCTCCTCTTTTTTCCCATGACATTGTAAAGGAAATGATAAATGCTTAAATGATATCTCTGGGCAGCTAAAAGATAAGTCTTTTACTTTCTGATATGGATGCTCTGGAGCCATTCACCTTCATGTATATTTAGGTGTCAGGCCTCCCAGAGGGAATTTCCCAAGCTTGAAGCACTTATTCATACGTACACACACACACACACACACACACACACACACACACACACACACATCATTGAAATACCTGCGCACATGCTTTCAGATGGGCCCAGTTTTTGAGGTTCCTTTGTCCTACTGCTTGCCTGTGCAAGACTGAAACATGTTGTCAGTTATTAAACTGGAAGCCTGATATGATTTTCTAGCTGCAGAAGCACAGCAATTGCCTCCCCATGTTCTGCAGAGTGAAAAGTATCTTTCCACACCTGTGTCCCCATGCTGTTCCATTATTATGACCTAATAACTGTTAGAAGGATGTCTCTTTAGAGAGGTTACTAGAATTGAATTTACATAGGATGATAATATGGAAAGGGGGAGCAGTGGATGGAAGAGGTTGGCCAGAAATGACTACCATCAGGAAATGGGTTAGTAAGACTCCCTCCAAAATGCCCATTAAAAGCTGTTTTGCTAAAGTGATTCCTGACAAGAACTTTACTCACTTCTGTATATCAGCAAACAAGTATAGGTATCATTCCAGTTATGTAATAGATTTCCAGAACAACGTATTAGGAAGGGCCCATTGCATTTTCATTTTTGAGCACAGTTTGTTTGGGCAAAGGTTGGATTTTCTTTTTCTTTTTCTTTTCTTTTTTTTAACTAGACAGCACAGTTTCCAGTTGCCTCCTTTGACTGGCAACGGGAAAGCTTAGGCTTCATCAGCAGGAAAAGAGAGCCAAAGACTTGACAACTCTCTCTAAATTTCTAAGCATTTGTAGGTTTGTTTTGTGATTACAGCTGGCCGAGAAGGAGGAATATGGGTACGTCTTCTGGGAATGTCGAATGCATGGGTTGTTTGTTCTAAGGCTTTAACAGCCAATTAAAAGAGCACATGAATAAATATAAATAAATAAATAAATAAATAAATAAATAAAATGAATGAATGAATGAATAAATAAATAAATTTTAAAGTCCCAAGAGAAAGCTGTTGTTGGTTTTCTTATTATTTTACTACTGGGGTTGTCTGAAGTGAGGATCCCCTGAAGCAGTGACCAGGACAGTGTGTGAGTGTGCGTGTGTGTTTGTGTGTTTGTGTGTGTGTGTGTGTGAGTGTGTGTGTGTGTGTGTGTGTGTGTGTTTACAAGAGTGAGACTTTAGCCCCTGACTCTCCTTGGTCTACAAGAAGGTGCTGTGGTTCTCCAGGAGACCTTGCACATTTGTTAGGCTCGTCGAAGAAAATAACCCACGGTAACTTGACTAGCATCTGTATGGAACCTGACACTATCTTACATACCCCCTACTTGCCTCCCACCCGTACCTGACACCTCATGCAGAGACTTTCTGCATGAAAGTCATGGGTACTGGCTTTGCTTACATCTTATATTAGCCATATTTTAGCTTAATACTTCCCCGAAGGTAACCATTAAGCCAGGCGGTATTTATAAAGTTTAGAAGAAACTTCAATCCTAGCAGTGAAGCATTTACAAATTGTTCTCAGTGACTTCTGCCTAAGCCCCGTCTCCCTTGCTGTGCTTTAATGCTTATTAAGATTCCATTTTATACTTGTTTTGTAATCTTATCCCCAATCCTAAGGTCACTCGCCATTTTGACTTATATTTTCCAATTTATAGACATGCATGGACTTGGATGGGACATAATAAATGGAGTGGTCTGTGATTCTTGGAGGCAGAAATACAGCGCCAGAAAGCGTTGCTGACCATGCTTATGGATCAGGCTTCAGCCCAAAGTTTTGACCTCCTCTTGACTTTTCAGTTAAGATAACTGCTGCCTCCCACTGCTCTTTTCTGCATACCCAGCCTTGCTGCTAATGGGCTCCAGCTGTAGCTGGCTTACTGCAGAGGTTTGGTTTTTATGCTCTCATCTCTTATTTCTGAAGTAATTGCAAAGACAACGGGACTTGAGACCCTGCTTAAGTGAGTAATAATGATGTTAGTCCCTCGGCTAAGTATCAGGTCACTCTACAGCTTCGTCTGTTTTTATGCATTGTATAAGAAAGCAGAAAACTCCGATGAGTAATTCGGCAACCCCATTCACACCTTGTAGCATCCACAGGAAGATAGGGTCCGGCCCTTTAGTGTTGTTGATGAATTAATATTTATTAATGGCATTTACATTGTACCCCCCAATGTGAATTCTTTAAAAACTTATTTTATTCCAGTTAATTAAAAAATAAAAATATCACACAGCTGGGTTAAGGAAGCCACTGAAAGATCTGCCCAGTCCCAAACTCTGTACATCTCAGTGGACATCCATACAATTAGAGTGGTCATTCTGAGTCAGTGGAACTTCACTAAGGACTTTATGCCCACCACCAGTTACATTATGTATGTTTGTGTACGTATGCATGTATGTATGTAATGTAATGTATTCCTGTTCCTGATACTTTGATATCTACTCAGAGAGTTGGATTTACTTGTCAACAATGACAGAAGAAAGAAATTATGGTGAACTGAAACTGGGAAAATAAACTGCTCTGCAACTTCTGCCATGAGTCCTTTACATAGACATAAACTGAAGCTATCCAATGAACCAGTGCGGGTACCTGTTTCCATGGATACATCGGTGGTCTCCAATGTGTCTTCCCACGTTTTATGACTGCATATCACTGGAAATTGCTTTTACCAGACTCACTTGCTACTTGTAACTCCAAGAAAACCAATGTTCTATGAGTTGCTTCTGTTTGTTGGACAAACACTCACAGAGGTTGTTCTCTGAAGTAGGGGCTATGATCATCACTGGGGTGAACAAGTGGCTTGAGAATCTTGCTCGAGAGTGACCCATAGTTGAGTGGGTGATACACATGGAGCATCAGGATTACAAATAAATGCACAGACTGAGGTGGCTTAAGTGTCGAGGGAACAATGAAGGCGTTAGGTTCTAGACCATAACCTCAGGGGTGTGGAGGGGGTAGGGGAAGGCAAGCTATGGAGGAACATTTGGATAGTCAAGAGAAAGTCGTGTAGAGGAAGCAAGACACAACTAGAAGGAATTGCTCAAGAGAAGAGGAGAAGAAAACATGATAGAAAGTGCTTCTAGCAAAGAAAAGTGGAGTTTGAGGGGAGAGGAATTGTGAGGCAGGCTCATAGGAGAGTCACAGAAAAGAAGACGGAAGAGGTGGAGAAGAACCAGCCCAGATGGGTCTTTGAGGTCCTTATGGAAGGGCCTGAGTTCTCTGGGATGGAAATTGGATGTCCCTGAAGGATTCTCAGTAGATCCGTGCCATGGAGGCAATTAAGTTGGAAAATGCAATGCTGACTTCTGTGAAGTTGTTGGAGCAAGCTGGCTGGTGAAAGTGTCTGGGTAAGGAGTGACTGGGGGATGGGATGGTAGCACAGAGACGGTGAATGAATCTGGATGTGTTTAGATGCCTGGTCGCTTGGGATGGTGTTACCATTTGCTGAGTTGAAGTATGATGGAGCAGCAATGGGTTGGAGGACATTTAAGTAGAAATGCCAAATAAACAAAGATTTGTGGGGGAGAAATGCCCTTGTGTAAGCCCAGGCCACAGGCAGAAGTCTAGGAGCAGCTGCTCCACATGGCCTTCAGACCTAGGGGATTTACCTGCACCCCGATATCACTTCATAACCCCAAATCCCCAGTGCTTGCCAGTAACTGCCACCTCCTCCTGGCCCCTCTCCCTCCCTCTGAGACCTCAGAGTCATGCCAGCAGTTAGGCTGGGATGCTCCAGTTGCCACATCAGTCCTGAGACCTACAACCAGTTCACACTGCCTGGTGAAACTTGTTCCAGTCTCCTTACCAGGTCACTACAGACCTAACTGCAGCTGACAAACAGACCACCTGGGATAGAGGCTGGACCCCCAAATGGCAGAAAAACAGAGGAAATGGGCACCCCAACCCTGCCATCCATTATCCTCCTCTTGCACAGTGTGAACTCCTCCGCTGAAAGAAAAAAGTGACTTGAAGAAAAAGGAAAGACAGAAAAACTCAACTTACAAATTGACTCCAGATGTTCAGATCCCAGCACAGAAATAAAAACAACGTGAAAAACCCAAATAACATGTCTCCTCCAAAAATGTCCAAACTCTATAGAAATGGCCCCTAATGAAAACATCATGGAAGAACTTCCAGATAAAGTTTTAAAGAATGATTAGAGCTGTATCTAAACAGCTCAGAGGCGACAAGGATGTATAGATGAGTGAAACAGAAAGCCAATCCAAGACCTGAAAATAGAGCTCAAGTTGCTAAAGAAAACCCAACCTGAAATGATGCTGAAAATGAAAAAACTTGATAAGCCAAATAAAAACCTCAATGGAAAGCCTTAGGTACAGAACGGACCATAAAAGAGGGTTAGGGATGGAAGACAAAGTAAAAAAAACCAAAAAAACAAAAACAAAAAAACAACGAATTAGTCAATAAAGGTAAATGAGCTCGCGCGCACGCGCACACACACACACACACACACACACATACACACACATGCTTTCCTCCCATTTGCTAGAATAAGCTTGATTATAAAAAAATACTTTCCAGGGGAACCTGGATACACATGAAGAAAGCTAAGCATAGAGTGTGTGAAGAGCTGGCCTAGTGATCATTATTATCTATAACAGAAGGATTTTTATTTTACCTCTGATTGTAGTAGATAGTTTTGTTGGGTCTATCACCTGGGTTTTCATCTTTCAGAACCTGGAGTACATTTTTTGGTGGGCCCTCTGGCTTTAAAGGTTTCTGTCAGATAACCAGCTGTTATTCTGATGGTCCCGCCTTCATAAGTAACTTGACCTTCCTGTCTTGCTGCTTTCGATACTTTCTTGGTTCTGTGTTTTTAATGTTTTTTTTTTTTTTTTTTTTTTTTTTTTTTTTTTTTTTTTTTTTTTTTTTAATGTATAAGTGTTTCCTGAATGTATGTCTGTGCACTACGGTGTGAAATGCCTACAGAGGTCAATAAAGGGCATCAGATCCCTTGAGACTGGAGTTATAGAAGATTGGGACCCACCATGTTGGTGTCAGGAATTGAACCCAGGTCTTCCAGAAGAAGAGCCAGTGCGATTAATGACTGAGCCATCTATTCAGCCCTAATGCTTAATTGTAATATACTGTGGAAAACTCCTTTTTTTTACTCTATTTAATGTTCCATAGCCTCCTGTAACTGAATAGGAATACATCTCTTTCTCTTGATTTGGGAATTTTTCTTCTATGATTTTTACGAAGGATAATTCTCTAAGCCTTGGCTATAGTATCCTTTTCCTTCTACTATGTCTATAATTCAAATGTTAGGTCTTTGATGGTGTCCCCAAACTCTTCCAAGTTCAGTTCACCTGTGTGTGTGTGTGTGTGTGTGTGTGTGTGTGTGTGTTGCATGTGATTTATGTGCATGTGCAGACATGTGTCTGATCATGCAGGCATGTGTGGAGACCAGAGGAGGACATTGGTGTCCGGGTCTAGCCCTCTCTACCTTATTCCCATGACACAGGATCTCTCACGAAATCCAGAGTTGGGCTGGCAGCCAGCAAGGCCCAGAATTCCTCTTATCTCTACCCCCAGAGCATTGCAGTGGAAGATGAAGGCATGGTCAAGGCATGTATGGCTTTTTATGTGAGTGCTGAGGATATGAACTCAGGACTTTGTGATTTCACAGCAAGTATTCTTCTTTGCTGAGCTATCTCCTCAGCCCTCCCTGCTTACATCATTAAAAAAATCATTTTTATTATATTTTTAAATGTATCTAGTGTGTGTGTGTGTGTGTGTGTGAGAGAGAGAGAGAGAGAGAGAGAGAGAGAGAGAGAGAGAGAGAGAGAGAGAGAAAGAGAGAGAGGGAGAGAGCATACATATGCCACAGCATATAGGTATATGTCAGAGAACAACTTGCAGGAATAGTTTCTCTCCTTCAATCACATGGGTCTCAGGATTAGAACTCAGGTCTTCAGTCTTGGCAGCAAGGGCCTTTACCTGCTTAGTACCTCACTGGCCCAGGTCTTACTGATAGGATGTTTACCCATCATTTCTCAATAAAATCTAATATAGGATCACCAGCAATGAGCCATGTAAACACATCTGTGATGACATTTTAATTGTGCTGAAATGTGATTTTATTTGTATATAATAAATAAAGTTTGCCTGGAGATCAGAGGTCATAATCAGGCATAAACAGAAGTCAGGCAGTGGTAGTACATACCCTTAATCCAATCACATGGCAGGCAGAGTCTCTGTGTGGTCAAGGACACAGCCAAGCATGGTGACATGAGCCTTTAATCCCAGTACCAACCATAGAGGTCTGGATGTCTGTATAGACAGGCAGTGATGAGGAAGTCATGTGCCTGGGCTTAGAGCCAATGAGAAAGCAGAACATAAAAGCAATAAAAACACAGGTTACACAGGAAGAAACTTTCTCTGGGGAAGCAACTGCGGTGAGGTGGTAAGATAAGGTAGTCCTGGCTCTTCACTAGTTCTCTGATCTCTTTGGCTATTACCTCTGTATTTGGCTCTGTGTTTCATATTTAATAAGACTGTTTAGAAATTCGGCTACACACATCTTAGGACTTTTCACTTGAGTGTTTAAGTAACCCCCTCTCTGGGAATATT
The DNA here is from genome assembly GCF_004664715.2 of Peromyscus leucopus. NCBI lineage: Eukaryota > Metazoa > Chordata > Mammalia > Rodentia > Cricetidae > Peromyscus > Peromyscus leucopus. Next base: position 41,702,037 of record NC_051079.1, on the reverse strand, counting down.
TTCAAGAGTGTTTGTTCCACTGTGTGATCCTAGGAGACAAAAGTCCATTTTCTTTGCTTTATGGAGACTGATACAGTCTCCTGTGTGTGAAGAAGTACAATAAATACTTTTAATATAGACAATATAGACAATGACAAATGAATCCTAAATAAAAGGCTTACATCTCCAAAGAGACTTTCAAAATATTTCTTTTATCCAATATGAAGTCCAATTTATTTTCTGTATGCTTTTACTTTGGGTTGTTGATAGATTCCATTAAAATTTTGTAAACTAAAAACAGTGTTTTTCACTCCTGCATTGAGGGGAACAGAATGTTTTTAGGTTGCTTCCTAAAGTAGTCACTTATCTGTTTTATGAAGTAATGGCTTGAGCCAAACTAGCAGCAGAGAAAAGAATTAGGGAGACACCTGTGCCTTCCATGCAGCTACATAAGTTGGTCATTTCCTTTTCAACTTTACATTTATTAGCGATCATTCTCTCTTCCCTCTTCTGCAGCCCCGCCTTGTCTTCGATGCACATTTCTGTGCCTCTTTCTAGTGAACATCATATCGACTGTAATTTTCTAATTAAAAGTTAGCAAAGACCATTCTGATGGAGTGCAGAACAAACAGCCTTTTTAAAGCAACCTCCTCACCACATCGTTGCTTACAAGGCCAACCCAACTATGGCATCCATGCAAAACGACCAAGCAGGGCAGAGATCAGTGTCAGTTCCAACTATATTTGTTGATATTGATATTGGTTGGTTTGATATATTGTTGATATATGGTGATATTTTATTTGTACTGAAATGCAATTTTATTTGTATGTTAGTAAATAAAGTTGCCTGGGGGTCAGAGCTAATAGCGAGCCATAGCAGAAGCTGGGCAGTGGTGGTGCACGCCTTTAATCCCAGCTCTTAGGAGGCAGAGCTAGGCAGATCTCTGTGTGTTCAAGGATACAGTCAGCATGGAGACACATGCCTTTAATCTCATTACCAACCATAGAAGACCTGGAGGTCTGTACAGACAAGCAGTGATGAGGCAGTCATGTGGTTGGGTTTACAACCAATGAGAAGGCAGAATAGAAAGTCTATATAGAGACAAACACACAGGAAGTAGGTCTCTTGGCTGAAGAGGATAGCTGCAGCAGTGAAGGGTAAGGCTCTTAGCTCTGACCTCTTGGGCTTTCATCTCTGCATTGGCTCTGTGTTTCTTATTTAATAAGATGGTTACTTCTACAAGCAACGCAAATTCAAACCAATGGAATCTTTGTAGTAGAGGCATGCATTACAAATGCAGCATATGATAGCATCACCCAAGTAGTGGTGCAAATAGGAGGAAAATTCGGTGAAGCCAAACCCTCTGTGAGACCAGCTACTTGTGTTACAGGCCAACAGTGTAGCCAGGCTTCCAAAGAGCCCCTGTGTCTCTGGGACCCAATGGAACAGGCAGGAGATAAAAGCATCATGTGTATTACACATTTCACTTGCAGCTCACATAAGAACACTGGGCACATTCCTGCAGGGCAGCAAAGGACCGCAGGTCAGAGTAGAAATTCTGAAAGAAAGAGTTGGAGGTCCGTGGTTTGAAGAAGATGGGGTTGTCTGGGTGAAGAGCCTGGCCTTGCTGATCTAAATCTCACTGTCTTCAGCTCACTGGCAAGAATCATCCTGTGCCCTTTAGAACTCCATCGGCTCTGCCAGATAGAAGACAAAGTGAATGCCAGCAATTACCTCATAAGGCTGTGGGATGGTTAAAATAGACATGGCAGTAAATGTCCAGTACTGCATAGTAAACATTCATAAATGTTATTTATTATTTATTGTCACTATTAATATAAGAAGCAAAACTTTAAAAATGACCTTAAAACTGATAAACTAAGATAAAAGAACATAAACTGTAGACCAGAAGAAAATGAAGAGAAGAAAAAGGAGGAGGAGGAAGAGGAGAGAGAGTGTGAGTCTCTGTTTGTTTTGTATGCCGCAGCTTGCCCACTTACCTGTTTCCTTCATTGCCAGCAGATTCAGACATCCATTCTGTCAGCACTTGCCTGCCCACTGTCTCTGTTAAGGCTGATGAGTCAAGCCTCTGAAACAACAGGGCAGACTCTATACCTTAGGAGTCCCAACCCACCAGTCCCTTCCACTGCTCTACTGGAGTTCGCCAGTCTTCTTAGGAGAGACACAAGTGACATATGTAATAAATGTGTAATAATAAAACTATACTTTTATACACTGCCTGCTCAGAGCTATGTGAGGAAACTATCTGAGTAATAGGACAGGTTCTCTTATTTGATACATTGTTTTAGGCACAGAAAAATAAATGCAATACTATGATGAGTATTAAAGAAAATCCTCAAAGGAAGGAGTATGTAAACCAAATATTGAGGTTTGCCAAGTCAACAAGAAGAAAAGACGGAGAAAATACTGGTAGATATTTACTTTGTATTTTATACATAGAGGTTTATATTTGTTTCAATTTGTAATATATTATTCATATTACCTACATGTATATTTATTTATATGCATCTGGTAGATAAAATACCACACAGGAAAGTGAAAAGAGAAGGAATAAGAGTTTTGGTGGCTTCAGAAGCTGCCACCAGATTGTCATAGTGTTGGGGGAAAAGAAGGACCAAGGAGCTTTTGGATATAAACACAGAGAACTAAACCATCACATAAATTAAGTGATTAACCTTTCAATTTATGTGCACCTTAGCTGGGGGAGTGGCAGACAGACACAGACCTTGACAATGCCAAGAAGATGGTGAATAGACAGCATGCCAGGATTAAAACTGGTCAGTTTCAATGAAATGATAGTGATGACCGAGGAAGACTCAGAGGAGCCCTGTGATAGTCTGATGGAAGGGATTCTAAGAGAGGAAGAAGAGTTAAGCGGAGGCTTACAGAAGACAATAACCTCTAACTTAGATATAGTCTCTCTATTCTTGGCCTCAATATTTTTATTTTCTTCAGCATTCCAAGCAGGAGTGGAGTCTGTCAACTTGTCACAAGCTGGAGTCATCCTAAAGAATGGAAACTCAATTGAGAAATGTCTACCTAAGATCTGGCTGTATGACATTTTCTTAATTGGTGATTGATAGGAGAAAGGCCTAATCCATTGTGGCTATTTTCATCCCTGGCCTGGTGGTCCCAGATTCCATAAAGAAAAAAAAAAAAAAAAACAAGTCAGTAAGCAACACCCCTCCATGACTTCTGCATCAGCTCCTGCCTCTAGATTTCTACCATTCCTGTCCTGACTTCCTTCAATGATGGACTACAATATAGAAATGTAAGCCAAAGTGTAACTCTTTCCTCCCCAACTTATAAGAAGCACTTTCCACCAGACATAGAGAAATGGAAAAGGTGCTACCAAAGTGATCAAGACAGTTGAAGCCTGGCAAAGACCATAGGGAGAAGGTTACTAAAGCAGTCTATAACTGGCTGAATGTGGCAAGTGGTATGGAATAAAATAACGATGATAAGGTCAAGGAAATTTGTCTAAGTGAGCACATGTGAAAATCTAAGTAATCAGGAGGACTCATCAAGGTGATAGGAAAGAAATACAAACTGCAAATACTCAGATTACAGTTGCTCCTAAGAGGAAAGAACCTGGAGCATACATTTGTATCAGCCTTTCCCAGTAGCTAGCATCCCCAGGAACAAACTGTCAGAGCTACTATGGCACAAAGTGTTCTGAGTGGATGTAGTAGAAGTCCAAGTGCCTCCTGCCCAATCAACTAAAGAGAACATCAGAAGTAAGTGGAAGTACATGGCCACATTTGCATAGAAACAGGCATTTAAACTCTTAATGCTCACACAAATGGGGACATTATCAGACAGGGGAGAGAAATTCAAGATATAAGGAACTATTTTCAGAATAATACATGGGTTTCAGAAATCAAAGTTTAAAGACTACAGAACTTGGTAACAGATGTTTGGTACACAGCCTGGTAAGATTGATCTCCCACTCAGATCTCACCTGGGGAAATTAAAAAATAAGAAAAGTGGGGGGGGGGGAAGCCTGTTTAAAAGAGGTCGTTGAGGACACGTTATTGGAAAGGAGGTGTATAGCATAGCTCTTTACCCTCTGGCAAAGACAGCTACAGAGTGTCCTGTGATAATTTGGAACTCACACCCACAGGAGACACAGGAAACGTTTTTTGAAACTTGGGCAGGTAGAAGAGAGCAGCCCAAGAAGTGCTTTTCAGTTTACCTGGCATCACTCTTGGTGCCGACATCACTGATAGAGCTGAAGGCTATGCTACATGAAGGCTAGCGGAGTGGGAGCACACAGGAGCTATTTTCTATTTCCAAGATCGAATGATTTTTTATCTAAGGAAACAACGTACCCAGCATCATTTCTGTTGCTTCTAAAGAAAGCATTGGTGACAGTGTCTTGTTTTTATTTATCTTCCTCCTCCTCTTCTTTTTCTTCTTGGAGACAGGGCACTGCTGGGCAGCTGAGGTTCGCTTCCAACCTAGAATCATAATGCTTCTTCGTCCCGAGTGCTGGGTTTACAGATATTCACCACCATGCCCAGCCCAGGACCATATGTCTTGAGAGGTGGACGCCTGTCCATGCATAAGGGTGCCAAAAATGCTTGATGAGAGCTCAAAGGGGGCCAATGCTAACGGGAGGGCAGGCCTTCTGTGGTAAAAAGATACTTTATTATTAGAGACAGGAATTACCTGATTTTTAGATAGAAGTTGATCCAACCCCTCCCACACCAGTGACATCAGTCAAGAATTAAATGTCATATTTCCATGCACACAGAAATTGATTTTTAAATTGCTGTCTCTATGAGACATGATTAGCATGTCTGTGCTAACTGAGAGGCACAAATTTAGGTGCAAATTCAACTGGAAAATGCTGTGCCATTACAGTTAAGTGTTCATTCATGTCAGATTAGTGATTACCCTGCCACCCATCCCACCTAATACTAAAGATTATAAATCCGGGCTGGGTGAACTCTTACTGGCTTCTAGATAAGATCTTCCCTAAAACACACAGGTCGATCCCTGGCATTCCATGAACAGCAAATGTTACAGGCACTAGACATCAGTGCTTGTAATGAGGCAGATTCCTTCAGTGCCTCAACTACTCCCTAAGTACCAGTAGACAATGCAGGAAACACTCAGCCCTCCAGTTTACCATGATAACATTTAGCAAGGTTTTCATTTCAGCAAATTGTCTTTTCACTGAACTGAATTGTGCCTGAGAGACTGGAAATTGTGAACAGAATTTCTACAACGAATCTAGTTGATAATTAGACAGTAACCAAGAAATTAAAAGAATATGACTGCTCTGGTGAAGAGTCACAAAGACTGTCCAATTGCCATGTTTTCCCAGCAGTTGGAATAAGAAAGACCAGTCTATTTGTTTATTCATTTATCTCATTTTTTTCTGAATGTAGTGCTTAGGCATATGGTGCTGTGGCTAAACTAGCCTTCCATCCTAGCACTAGTAAGAGACAAAGCAAGTTATTTACCCTAGAAGTGACTCAGTTTACCCAGCCATAAGTCAGAAATAAGATTGTATACCCAAATGATTTTTACATATGGCTAAGTTAGTTAATACATGCCAAGGTTTATATCATGAGATCCACAAGCATGAGCTTCTATTGTTGTTTAACAAAAACTGATTGTTTACTAATCAAATTGTTTGACAAATGAAAAATTAGTCTTTGTGAGTCACAGTGGTCTCCTCTCAATGAAGAGAGTGCTAACCTCGTGCACTTTAACTGCTTGGTATTTTAAGCTGATTTTTAAGGTGTATATTATTAATAAGCTAACTTGTCTTCATTATTGTTATACTGCATAATAACTCCTGGAAGGGAGAGGGGCAAAGATGGAAATTTATATCAAATAAGAGCTTGTCTTGACATTTAATGTCCTTAATTAGTTAAAATTCTAGGTAAGAGCAATTGAGGGTAAACTAGTTTTCCCTTTGTTGTTCAAAAATGATGCTGACTGTAAGACAAACATTTGCAGCAACCTCTCAAGTGGCTGTTTCACACACACACACACACACACACACACACACATACACACGTATGTGTGAATGTATACACAATGGAAGAAACTACACACACACACACAAACACACACATGTACAGTTCCTTCATAATCTATAACCATTGATCTACACATAACTGTGGCACTGCACTATCTAATCAGGATTCTCTTCGATGCAAGTGACTGAAAACCTCACTCATGGAAGGAACTTCTTAAATAAGTATATGTCAGTTTCAAGGGCTGGGTGCTCTGAGTGCCACTAAAATAACTTCACTGGGACCCTGTTCTCCACTTAATCATCTTTCTAGACACTGTGGGGAAATGATGCCTGCTAGGAAATCTAGGACTGTGCCTCCCAAGTTCAGATTTGGCAGGAAAGAATATATGCCTGCTGATAGGGTCAGCAATGATCCTGTCATCTTTCCTCAGCAGTCGGGATCACAGGTAAGTTTTAACCAATCTTAGTGCACAGGAAGAATAATTCTTTGGGTATGAAGTCATGGATCAGAGTGGCCTTTAGAGCCAGAGTGAAATGGTTTTACCAAAGGCAGGAAGTCAAGGAGAAGGGTAAGAAAAAGTGGATTAGAGTTTTGCCATCAGCAGATTGTAGAATAGGTTCACTGTCCTAACCTTCTTGCTCAGAACATGCTGAGTCCATTCCCAGACCACTTTCTCTGCCCCAACATGAAGTCTAGAGTTTACACGTGGCTTCCAACAACTTTAGCTTTCCAAATTTTCTTCTCACCATTCCTCCTCTGGTGTTCTGGACACCAGTCTATTTCCAAAATGTTCTCAACATCATTTGGCATTTAAAATCCTTATCTATCTCTCTCATCCATCTTACTGATACCCTGTATAGTATAAATATGCCATCTGAGGTGGTTTGAATGAGAATGTCCCTCATAGGCTCAGGTATTTAAACACTTGGTTCACAGTTGGTGGCACTTGGGGGGAGGTATAATGGAACATTTAGGATGTAGAGCCTTGGGGCAGGCTCCTAGAGTTTATAACCTCATCCCACCTCCGCTTTGTTTTCTCAGCTTCATATTTGTAGTTAAAGGCAGGATCGTTCAGTTTCCTGCACCAGCCACTTGGTGCAATGTTGTGGGATATTCAACTATGTAAAGATGTGTTACATTTGTATGCTGCAGAATTTTTAACTGTGCAAAGGTGTGTTACATTTGTTCATGCTGCATTTGTTTAATTATATAAAGGTGTGTTGCTTTTGTTTCACCTTGCCTGACTAAGGCACCTGATTGGTCTAATAAAGATCTGAACAGCCAATAGCTAGGCAGGAGAGGGATAGGTGAGGCTGATCGCAAAGAGAATAAGTAGGAGGAGAAATCTAGACTTGAGAGAAGAGAAAAGATGAATGAGAGGAGAGAATGGGGGAGAAAGAGAGGGACACGCCCAGGCCAGAAGACAGGCAGCTGCCAGGCAAATGTGAGAAGCAGTGAAAGTAAGATGTACAGAAAGAAAGAAAGGTAAAAAGTCCTGAGACAAAACAGATAAACAGGTTAAGTGATAAGAGCTAGCAAGAGATGAGCCTAAGCTAAGGCCAAACATTCATAGCTAATCATTAGTCTGTGTCATGATTTGGGAGCTGGTTGGTTGCCTAAAAGCAAAAGCCTGCTACACTGCAGTGCTTTCCCTATTCTCCCTCTGAATCCATAAGCCAAAATGTACTCTGCATTAAGTTACCTTACATCAGAGTGTTTTAGCACAGCAGCTGAAAAGTGACTGTCTTGGGGTTTCTGTTGCGGTGAAGAGACACCAACTCTTATAAAGGAGAGCAGTTAACTGGGGCTGGCTTACAGTTCAGAGGTTTAGTCCATTATTGTCACGGCGGGAAGCATGGCAGCAGACAGGGTGCTTGCTGGAGAGGTAGCTGAGAGTTCTATATCTGGATCAGCAGGCAGCAGGAAGTGACCGTGAACCACCAGAACTGGTTTGAGCTTCTGAGACTTCAAAGCCCATCCCCTAGTGACACACATCCTAGAGAGTGAATTAAACAGAATTCTTCTCAGAGACAGAATTAAATAAATTCAACACTTATTATCATTCTTAAACATTGAAAAAGGTTACTGCCTTTTAGAGGGAATCTACCAATCATAACAATACTTAGAATACTTTTACTTTGTAGATGAATGGGTAATTGTTACAATGGTGTACTTGTAGTTTTCTCATTTTCCATTAAGAAAAAAAAACATTTATTTCAGGCCCTCTGCTATGTACTGGTGTTATATATTATTTCTTCTGAAATAAAACATTCTCTCCTGGAGACAGGAGAAATGCTAATAAGACTCAAAAAGCTAAGGAAAGTTGGAAGGTTCTGGAACAAAAAAAGTTACAAGATTCACGGGAATCTGCCTCAAGATTTAAAAACAGAAAGAAAATTCCAAGAAAGGAGATCCTCTTCTGCAGAGCTGTCTGCAAGGTATACAGGAAGCTCCAAAAAGAAATGTAGTGTTGTTTGTGAATCATCACCCACGTTGGGGGTGGGGCTTTCAGTGTTCCAGCTGCCTTTGCATCGTCAACTCCCCGGTAAACTCACTGGCTCATTAAGCTCAACTCAGCTAGAACTGTTTCTTTATCTGCCATTCATGTCCTATCAGGGGTGAACTGACATTTCCTCAAGCCCTCTAAAGGAAGAACAAATCACACAACAACTGAGTATAAAATGGTGTCTTGGAAAACAGCAGGTATTAAACTAGATCACAGCCAACTACATCCTTGAATGTGGTATGAAAATGGCTATGAAGATGAGCAGCTGAAGGCTGTAATAGAAAACATTAGAGAGACCAAGTACTTGTGAGGCCTTTTGCTTCTCTGATGGGTTTCTTTCTGAGACCTAAAAAAATGAGTAAACAGGATATACCTAGAGGAAGATGATCAGAATTTAACATGTCCAAAGAGGGCCAGGATCTGCAGAGCAGCTTCAATGCTGAGTGACAGGAAGGGATGGAAGGGAGGGAGAGCTCAAACATAGGGCCTTGAACTCAAGAAAGAAGCATAGACTATCAAGTAGAGAAGGAAGCCACTGATGATTAGAAGAAGCAAGGCCCATTTAGGTTTTAACTGGATAATCCTGGTTTAGTGATAGGCTCAGTAGGCCTGCCATTCAAAAGGCAGTTGTTGTTGTTGTTGTGTGTGTGTGTGTGTGTGTGTGTGTGTGTGTGTGTGTGTGTGAGTGTGTGTGTGTGTAGGTGTGTGTGTGTGTAGGTGTAGGGAGGGCTAAGCTGGCAGATGACACAGTCGACCATTACTTGAGAAGTGACATCAAGAATAACATCCAATTCTAACTCTTCATTACTGGGAATTCAGTTTTGGGAGCAGAGCCATCCTTAAGAGGCAAGGTAGATGGGCCAGCCAAGTAAACTGAAACCTCAGAGAAGCATCCTCTCTACTAGATTCTTCTCCTGGTTTTGAATAAAAATCACATTCAGGAACTTCTTGTTGAGCTCAGAGAGTAAATCTAATCTTTCCTAAACTGGTCCTAACCTACCACCACACTGCTTTCTTCACACCTCTGGCTGAGAATCAGCTGGAGCAACAGAGTTCTATGTGTTTTCTAAGTGTTCTATGAGGTTTCTATGATGAAATTTGACTGCACCTGATGCTCTACACATTTGAAGGGTCTACAGTGTTCCTACTTTTAGCTTCCCCTCCAGTCAAAACTGTCCCCCAAACTTTCTACTCCATCTATTATCTCCCCAGTCTCCACCCCACAATTGCCCTGGCAGGATTAGATATGGGAACCCACATTTCAATGCCAGTCTTGACTTAAAATCAGACATTCTTTACACAGAGGACTGACAATCTTTTCCCATTTCACTGGTTGTAGAGCTAAACACTTGAAATTTACAAGACTATTTCTAAGAAATTCTGGGTCAAGTTGGGGAACTATGAATGTAGTTCAACTCTTTCAAATGACATCTACTTCCTTTGTAACTGGCTCTGTCATTTTAGGCCCATGTATTCACCACACAGAATTTGTAATAATCCCAATATTGTGAGCTTTCCAAGTCTCACCAATATACATCATTGTGAGATCCTTTCAATCATACTTAGAGGTACACATTATCACTGTCATTGTCACACTAGACAACCCGGACTCAAGACTATATTCGCAGTCTAATGTTACAGAGCTAGAAAATGCTGGGGGTTCCACAACCCCATGCTTTTATTTTAGTATTGTTTCATCGATGTATGAAAGGAGAAGGCATGGAAGGACAGTAATTAAAAAGTCTACTATTTTGTAGTCAGTATGGTTGTTTTCTATCGTACAGCAAGTTCTCTGATGGTTTCACAGTAAAGCCTTCAGAACATCTGGGGGGGGGGGAGCAAGACTTAATGGATTTATTTTCTTTGCACCAAAACTTGTGTTCCACCACCACAGTTTGCACTCTTTTTTTTTTTTTTTTTTTTTTTTGGTTTTTTCGAGACAGGGTTTCTCTGTGTAGCTTTGCGCCTTTCCTGGAGCTCACTTGGTAGCCCAGGCTGGCCTCGAACTCACAGAGATCCGCCTGGCTCTGCCTCCCGAGTGCTGGGATTAAAGGCGTGCGCCACCACGCCCGGCTCCCAGTTTGCACTCTTTAGGCAACTTATACATTTCTTTTGCAAGTTACTAGGAGAAGCATAATAGAGCATAGACTATGTACTCCTGGGAACAAAATTTGGTACATAAGCTCTGCAAACAATGGGTTCAATAGTTTGATTTCCACTTAGCAAAGGCTATAATTTCTAAACCAAATGTCATGGCCACCTACCTCAACTTTAAGGAGCAGAGGCCCCGTTAAGATGCCTGTGACTCAGAATGCAAAATGTTGCTGCTGCAGGGAAATCTCACTGACCCTCTCCCAACGGGAGCATAAATCCTATATTGCTGTTCATGTTTTGAAAAACATGTTGTCTGGAAAGAAGTAAACTCCTCGAGCTCTTTGGAAATAAAGCAAAAATTTATAGCAGGTGGATACATATATGATATTTCAATTTTTTTGGAAGTTGTTAAAATGTCATGAATTCAAGTAATGGAAATGCAAAGATTAGTGTCTAACTGTGAGATGTTTCCCATGAGGCTCACAGAAATGAAGTAACCTGCCAAAGGAAGATGGCTAGGGTAGAAATTGAAACTTTGTATGTCCTGTGCTCAGGTTTAATGGCCAAGAAGTTTTGTATGTGCCACTAAGTAGTGAGGGCATACTACTGAACTCAAAAGCATGCTTTTGCTCATCAACTACCCAATAAATTAGCATGCCTAAGTAATCACTTACTCCTTTGTGTTTCTTCCTTTTTATCATTTTATGAACAATCAAGTTGAGATAGTCCCTTGATAAATCTAACAGAATTAGATAAAAAAAATTCACCTCATGCTATAGTTAAAATTAAAGTCTAAAGAAAGTTACTGATGGAACCTATTATGATGGTTAGACTACTATCCCGATTATCTATTCCAACTCCAGGTGTTGCTGGAATGCAATTTGTAGACATGATTAACATGAACATATCTACCCACCTACTTATAGACTTCTTTCCCGTCTCTTTAACCTTGTGTTCAACTGAGCTACAACTCTTAGTTACAAACAAAGAAATTCTACTACAGGGCAGACAAATGGTTCCGCTGAACTGAACATCAAGAGTTGTCATTGGCCATTTTGAGGTTCTCATACCTCTGAATGCAAAGACTTTAAATAGATCTCTTAGCATACTGGCTAAAGTGTTTGATCTAATTAACAAAGAAAAGTTGGATTGATTAATACATAATGGAGAGATGGAAGAGTATGTATGTAATGCAATAGTCCTCAAATGTTTTGCCTGGGGGAGTGGTGAAGAGTAATGCTAACCCAATGAAAGCTTGTATGAAAACTCATATGGAAGCCTACTGTCTACAGCCTAATTAGAAAATTAATTAGAGGGATAGCAGAATACATATGAAATGAGAAAAAGATTGGAAAATTCCAGGGGTTAAAGGATTAAGTAGAGATGGGGGTAAGGGTAGGGTTAGATAGAGGGTAGTAGATAGGTTAACCAAAACTATCATTGTATAAAAAATACCTTATGGAAATCCATTAGTGGTGAGCTAGCCTACCTCCATCTTATGCTTAAAAGTCATTGTGGTGGTTTGAGAGAAAATGGCCCCCAAAGGGAGTGGCACTATTAGGAGGTGTTGCCATATTGGAGTAGGTGTGGTCTTGTTGGAGGAAGCATGTCACTGTGAAGATGGGCTTTGAGGTCTCAGATATGCTCAAGAAACTACCCAGTGTCTCAGACCACTTCCTGTTGCCTGTAAGATATTGGACTCTCAGCTACTTCTCCAGCATCATGTCTGCCTGCATGCTACCCTGTCCCATCATGATGATAGTGGACAGAACCTCTGAACTGTAAATGAGCCACCCCAATGAAATGTTTTCATTTATAAGATTCCCATAGTCCTAGTGTTTTTTCACAGCGACAGAACCCTAACTAAGACAGAAGTTGGTACCAGGGACTGGGGTATTGCTGTGATAGGCCTGACCATGTTTTTGTTTAGAGGAATTTGGACTTCAGGAGTTTGGGTTAGGAAATCAGTGGAATATTTTAAGTACTGCTTAATGAGATATACTAATAAGAGCATGGAAGACTGAGAATGATTTAAATTGTGGGGCTCAAGAGGTTTCAGAGAAGAAGAATGTTAGTATGTAGCCTAGAGACTGGCCTTGGATATTTCGGTGAAGAAAGTGACTGCTTTTTGCCCTTGTCCAAAAAGTTTGCCTGAGGCTAAAGTGAAGAGTTTTGAATTAATTCCATTAGCAGAGGGAATCTCAAAACAGCATAGTACAGACTCTGCCATGTGGTTATTAGTGGTAACTCTAATGAAGATCTGTAGTGAAAAGGACCAAGCTGAGAAAACAGAAACACAAATATACAGATTGAGAAAGGGGAACCAGGAAATGGAATAGAGCCAAATCACATGTTCAAAGAAACAAAGGACTTAAGAAATGGAATAAAGGGACTGATGACCTCAGGGCAAGATCCCATCCAGCTAAGTTTCTAACTTGTAAAAAGGAATTAAAGAAAATCTTAGAGCCTGGTGTGGTGGTGCAGGCCTTTAATCTCAGCACTGGGAAGGCAGAAGCAGGCAGATCTCTGAGTTTGAGGGAAGCCTGGTTTACAAAGCAAGTTCCAGAATGGCTAAGTTTAGGCAGTGAAGGAAACCATGGAAAGCTGGGAAGTTGGCGAAGATGTAATTGAATGAGGGGGCCATGTTCTAGCCCCAGCAAGCAACAGAACTTGTCAGCTTCGGCCACCTGGTTCTGGCTTTAGAGTCAAGAATACAAGAAAGGGGTTGTGAAATTTGCCTCTGTGCCTAAAGAAAACCACTGAAGCCAAGCAGGTGTCAGGGGTGTCCCTGAATGGAGGCCCAGAGAGGCCATTTCATGAAGCTGTGAAGGTGAAGTCTAGATTGCCTTGGAGATCCCAAGATGCTAGAGATGCCAGAGCTGTGAGGTAACTGCCAAGAAAAGCTACTAACAGGCAGTGGAACCAGCCCAAGAGAAAGAAGTGTGTTGCAGTCAACAAAGATGAAAGGAGTTGGAGATCTGAAGAGCATTTTGACATCATACGCAGAGATGCAGAGTTTAGAGTTTGCCCAGCTGGTTATTGGTCTTGTTTTTGTCCAGTATTTCCTCACTATACTCGCCCCCCTATGTTTTGGAATGGTAATGTACATTCTGTGCCATTATATGTTAGAAGTATGTGATCTGCTTTTTGATTTTTATTTTATAGGTGATTACAGTTAAGAGATTGCATGAATCTCAGAAGAGACTTTGAATATTAAAGCTTTAAATAAGTTTGGGACTCTTATAGACTATGGAGACTGTTGAAGTTGGACTGAATGCATTTTTTGTGTTATAATATGGCTACCAGCCTTTGGGGAGCCAGGGAGTGGAATGTGGTGGTTTGAAAGAAAATGGCCCCCAATGGTAGTGACACTATTAGGAGGTGTGGCTATGTTGGAAGTGTGTTATTGTGGAGGTGGGTTTTGAGGTCTCATATATGCTCAAGATATTGCTCAGTATCGTAGATCACTTCCTGTTGCCTACAAGATGTAAGACTCTCAGCTACTTCTCCAGCAACATGTCTGCCTTCATAATACCTTTTCCCACCATGATGATAATGGACTGAACCTCTGAACTGTAAGTCACCCCTTTAAATGTTTTCATTTATAAGATTTCTACGGTAATGGTCTCTTTTCACAGCAATTGAGCCCTAACTAAGACAGCCATTTTATAGTAGAGACAAACTAGGTTCATTCCTTTTTATGATTAAATCTGTTGCTAAAGAATTAGTCTCTACCCCACCTGAAACCTTAACTACAAATGGTTCTCTACTGTGTTTTCCAGGAAAAGGCAATCATGTCTTTGTTTTAAAAAGTTGTAATGACCATCTTGCAAACCTACCTTTGTTTAAACTGGTTATTATGACTACTGGTTGTTATGACTACCTTGCTATGACCACCTTGAAATCATGTCTTTGTTTTAGGAGGTTACTGTGACTAACTTGCTATGCTTATGTTCTTCCTACAAATTTGACTATTTTGTCTGCCAAATCACTCATTTGGAAACTCCCTACCCCTGAGCTATGAAAACTTTGTCTTTCTCACATCCAGTGCTGACTTCTGGAACCCTGCCTTAAGGGGACACAGCCCGTGCACACGAATTTAAAAAAAGTGTGTTTTAATTAATTGCTTGCCTTAATTAATTTGGCCATGATGATTTGGGTCGGTGATCTTTCTCCTGCCATCTTTGAGATTACATTAGTTAGGAAGATAATTTCAAAGTACAACTTAAAAATAAAATGAGTTTGAAATGAATAACTTGGCATGGGTGGACAATATTAGATATTATATGAATATCTTTATATAAACTACCTATATATCCAAACACATATATACCTGTACATATTCTATAAGTAATTTGAAAAAAACATAAATGACAAGCAGCTGTAAACTACAGACCCAAAGCTCAATAGTCTTTTACCTCTTTCTAGTTTTATTACACTTTTCATTACAAAGTTGACACATGCCCATCTTAAGAAGTTCAAGTACAGAGTTGTAGATGCAAATATCATTGCTATTCACTCCATGTCCCTCTTATCCTGCCCCTTGATGTTTACACCTTCCTGTATATTTCTTCATAAAGCCCATGTCAACACACAAAGAACAAATACCCATGTCTAGAATTTATTTTTAAAAGAGGTTACATTGCACATAATCCTTGCATTTGCTTATTATTACTAATTATTATGTTAGCTTTTCTAAGTAAATGCTATAGGAGGCTATACCATACTAATACTAGATAAATAGAGTCCATTCCACATTCTCTGCATACTGGGCACTCAATTTACCATAAATAGCAAGCATTTTTCTACTGATAGACTTTTATAGGTTTTAAAATGATTTAAGACAGTTCAAATGATAAGAATGTTTACAAACTTAATTTTACATACCCATGTGCTTTTTAAACTGTCATAAAATTGAATTTTGAGTCCATAGGGTGTGAGCCCTCTTCATTCTAATTTCCTCCCATAGATTCCTTTTTTAAAGTTGTAGACATTCTTTGTTCTATCAGCAAAGCTCAAGCCCAGATCCTCACGAGTACCGGATGTTAGTAGTCGATGTCACACATAGAAAGTGTGTTCTCATTCAGAACTCATTGTAAATCTCCTCCTCCTGATTGACAGTGCTCTTACATAGTCAAGCTAGTTGGCATATTTTCCTACTAGCAGTTGCTTTTCATTTGCCCATATTTCATTGCATCCCTTAAAAGAAAAAAAAAATCTCCAAGAGATTTTCTTTCATCTTTACTGAATATAGTCTTTCCATTTACATATGTCCATAGCAAGAATTCAGGTCAATATTTACATAGATCCTGACAGTTCAACTGAACTGACATCATCTTCCCACATCCTGGGAAACAGAAAAAGCATCCAAAGGGAGGTGATGATGTGGTCGACTTGGAGATGTCTGTCAGAGGCACAGTAGCCAAGAAAATTCTATGAAAAACCATCTTGTCAGCTTCTTCAAACCAGAAATGGATCTAGACTGCAGTACAGTTCTAATGCCCAGCTTGCAGAATTGAAGAATTTTCCAATTTGGTATGGCTCCAGGTTAAAAAACATACCAGCTGAAAAATGTGGATCAGAATCATTTGCCATCCGTTCTTAATACAATGACTGATTTCCCACTCTGGATACAGGGAGCTGCAGGCAATGAGTTTGAACTGAGTCCAGGTGGAAGAGGGCCAGGCATATTAAATTCAAGGCTGCTATCACACAGCTCCCCACAGAAATTGAGCAAATAACGTAGCTGAAGTGCTTTCTGCGTGCTGTGTAACCCAACTCTTTTGGCAACCTGATTAATTCCTTGCCCTTTTCTGGAGTATGCACAGTTAGGAAATATATGAAAAGGTGACAGAAACCATAATAGAAGCTGTCAAGAATTACATTCAAAACGCTATCTTCTTCATTTTGGGTTTGGGGAGTCGGGGGAGGTAGTAGCAAATGAGGGAATGTCCCCATGAAGCAAGGATACAATAATTACTTCTCAGCACTGGCTTTCTACTGTTAGTGCTCCGACATAATACAGGAGTCCAATTCCAGAGCTGGTAGTTCTTCTAAATTCATGTTGTTTTCTGTAGTGTCAAGCAAAAATATACTTCCAAATTTGTTTAAAAATTAGATTGATTCACCTCAACTTTTAATTGTGCTTTACTTAGATACCATCTCAATGTGCATTTCATCATTTCACAGAAGTGTACAAACATAATCTTCAAGGGCTTCATTTTGTGCCCCACCAAGCACGTTTTCTTTTTGTATTCTCTCCAAAGGATGCCTGTGAGACTAACTTTCAAGAACAAATAGAAAGGCACACTTCCCCACGTTTTTGCCTTTACAGTGATGGAGGTGTTGATGCTGTCAAGGTTCCAGAGAGAAAATAGTACCAGGAATGACACATCAGATTCTACCAGCACCACCGAAAGCTAAGCTCGGCACCAGAAACTGGTAAATCGACGGTTTCTTTTTTGCTAAATGGAAACCTTTTAGATGTGACTGTGACATCCACGCTGTTCATGCTTCCTGGAAAATTCTTTTCTAATTGTAGCAGGGGAACAATGAGATACTTTGATACTCAGCAAATGCATTCTGCAGGATGATTTGAAAGTCAAATCGGCAGAGCAGCGGGTCCGGCAGTTTGCAGTACTGGCATGCTGGTGCATCTGGGATTCAACTAATGATGACATCACAGAGTATGGAAGAAGTTGACACTGAATGCCAAGCAAGAGTCAGAAAGGATTTTGTTAGGCACACAACAGCCTAAGTTTATATATATATATATTCACCTTACATTTTGATTTCTAAATGTTTCCTTTGAACAAGTAACTTAGTTTAAATGAGATTTGAACAAACTCAGCTCTGGGAATTAGTAACCAATTTGCTTTTTAAGGGTCATATTTCGTGTTTCACTTAATAGGAATCACATGTGTTTAGCTGGTCTTTTCTATATTGATGTTGGCTTACGGGAGAAAGGAATTCCAATAACAAAGCACTGCGATAGAGGCTGTATCCATAAATCGTGCTTAGCTCCAACATCAGTATGTGCTTAAGGATATAATTATGCAGAGAACCATAAAATATTTGCGTGAGTGTATGTGTGTGCATGTCATTCGTGGCTGAAAATATTCTTTGGGGGCAGCAGTCTAGATGCTGGCCTGCTGACCTAAGGAAAAAACACCTGGCAATTAAATGGAAAAAATTGTAGGGTTAATTGATAGGGGAAGACTAATAGGATTCTGGCTGTGTTTGGGATCAGGATATGACCTCTGAGAGCTCATGGATTGGAAACTGGAAAACATTTTAGATCTTGTGCTTGAGAAATATCTGAAGCGGCACCGCATGCCAGAGTTAATCAGTGTCAGACCGCACTGCTCCCTGTCTGTGGAAAATATGCAACAAGGGAAGGAAAGGGAAGAGGGAGCCTTGGTGCCTTTGTTTTGAACAGAATCGTGTAGTGAGAAAATTAATATGTGGACATCTCATTAACCAATGGAACTGAGGTATAGACTGATACTTTAAGCAGGGAATCGGCATTACATGAGGTCAGAAGGGTGAGGCCCCATCCAGTGTGGTTGGTGTCCTTAGAAGACTAAAAAGAGAAGCAGATCTCGTCCATCTCTGTCCCTGTACATCTCTCCTTCTCCATCTCCATCTCTCTATCTTTTTACAATCCCAGAGCATATGCCGCACTGGGACCCAGTGACAAGATCACCCCTAGAAGAAGGAGAAAGAAACACATCAGAAACAAGACAGGCCAGCACTTCAATCCCTGACCTCTAGTTGCCGATGTTGTTTAAGCTACCAACCCATGGTAGCTTGCTATGGCATCCTTAGCTGACTGTCCAGTTGCATAAAAAAAAAAAGGATAATGTGGTATGAGTAAATGAAAGACATGATTATAGTGTATGTGGACCCAAAGCAGACATTTTGTATTTCTGTAAAGTCTTGGCAAAGGACATAGCTCTATCAGCTGTCTAGAAAGGCTCCTGCTTTTGTCCATAAAGTGGAATGAATATTTGTTACGTGTTCTGGCACATTTATTCTTCCTTCCCATCTAACATCACCAAGGATTTCCAACAAGGCAAACCTCTCTTTTATTCTCAGTCTACATAATTTGGTTGATGTTGCTGATCCCACCAACCCCATGGCTGGAAGTTGGGATGATGAAGGCCTATGCTTATAAGACTTGTACACCCTGCCAGAATGACAAGAGTTTGCCACTAGCGTACATACTCACTGGAACTGCTGGGAGAGAGGCCCATGCTTGCTGTGGGCCTTAACTGAGAGGGAAGGGTGCTAGTCTGGAACAGACCATGTTGAGATAAGTCACAACAAGGGAGGCTCAAGACTAGAGAATGGACATCTTATTTCTTTTAAAGATTTTTATTTTATCTTAATTGTGTGTGTGTGAGAGAGAGACAGAGAGACAGACAGAGAGAGAGAGAGAGAGAGAGAGAGAGAGAGAGAGAGAGAGAGAGAGATGTGCACATGAGTGTGGGTTCCTCCAGAGGCCAACAGAAAGCGTTGGGTGCCCTAGTGCTGAAGTTAGAGACAGTTGTGAGCTTTCTGGGCTTTGGTCCTCTGCACTAACAGCAAGCTCTTAACTACTGAACCATGACTCCAGCTCCAGGAATCCATATGTCTGGTAGCACTTTTAAGAAGCATCATGCAGTCATTATTGGACCTAAACTTGGACATCTTTATTACTGTAGCCAATGATTCAATCTTTTTTTTTTTTTTTTTAAGTCTTCTTTAATTGGGTCTGGTTCTTTTAGGCACAGAAGATATTTTGGTTATTAATATGGCTAGAGATTCAAAATTCTAACTCAAATGTCTTCTCTCTATTTCCAACTCATCCAACTTTGAGGTAAGCCTCTGATAAGACTGGGTCCAAGTTCTATTTTTTGTGGATAGTCTCTGGGACCATAACTTTTGGTAGGAATCTTAGTGTTTCTGCACATAGTATCTGGCTCTATAAATTCGTATGTGTGGGCAAATCCAGAAACCTAGGAAGCTGCATTAAATAGATTGAAAAATCATCCATAAGCTCCAAGGTTTAGTGGGTCTTGAGGGGCAGGAAGTCGCAGACCATCACAGTGCTGAAGAGAGAAAATAGAAGGATGAAGCATATGTCAACCATCACCTGGATGTGAATAAAATGGCCACCTTTTAGGAATATAGTTGTCATGGTTTTCTAACTGTTGGGGGATGACTAGTGTCCCCACAGAACTTATCACCCCCCCCCAGGTTTTATTTGGAAGATCTTTGAAGGTATAACTTGGTCAAGAGAGAGCATCCTAGATTTTAGGGTAGGCTTCAAGTCCAATGACCCACATCCTTATAAAAGAGAAGATGATATAAGACCTAGGGGGAAAAAAGACCATGGGAAGCAAGTTATGTTGCTACCATTCAAAGTATGTTTGGGGGCACTGTAAATTGTCAGAGGCAAGGAAGGCTTTGGCCTTCTAGCTTTTAGAGAAAGCAAAACCTTGTTGACACCTTGAGTTTAGATTTCCAGCCTCTGGTCCTATCAGAAAAAAAAATCCTATGGTTTTTAGATGTCAAGCTTTTGGTAACCTGCTGTAGTAGCATCTACAGGGAAGGGGGGGGTGGGTACTGTAGTATAACCAGAATAGGAAAGTAGCAAGAAAGCTGAAAGACAACATGGACTTGCTACGGAAGGAGGTGTCTACATCAACACTTATTAGCACCCAGATGAAAATGGCTCTTTTCTACCTGCAGTCTGCCTTGTCTTCAGTCCTAATTGGTCAGATGCTGAGCCGCTGCTGATCAGGTTCTGTGCGCTATCAAAGAGCCATTCTGGAGGAAAGCGAGGTGTGCTGGGCTTCTGCCCCTTTTCTCACACTGAGACAGGACTGTGAATAAAGGAGGCAGAATGATTTTACTGTGGACACTGTGCATTGTGCTCTGGCATGGTGACAGTTGGGCCATCTGCCTCGTGGAGGCTGTCCAGCAGCATGGTCAAAAAAACAGTATCCTTTCTGTCATTTCTTAGGAAAGCAGACTTGTAACACGACAGTCACTTAGAGAGTTCATTGTGTGCTTCTGTAAGTTGTCCATGATTAGAGCTACCATCTATTCCAATTCGCCTCAGACACCACCACCAGTTGTCCCAGCTCACCTCCTTTCAGATTGACAGGGGTCTCAGGATAACAAATTATATGGCTACCTTGTTATGACATAGTCCATCCTTTCTGTAAAAAAAAAAGTTCAGACACTTTGCAAATTAATCCATGAAAAAGAAAAAAAACTTAGTTACAATGTTTTATAAGTACAAATACACTTAAAATCATACTCCATTTTATTTATTCATTTGTGTGTGTGGGACTATATACCATGGCTCATGCGTGGAGGTCAGAGGGCACCTTGCAGGAATTAGTTCTTTCATTCCACCATGTAGGTCCAAGGGATTAAACTCAGGTCATCCTGACTAAAGGCAGGCGCCTTACACACTGAGCTCTCTCATGGTTCCCAGGCTCACTTTTTTTTTTTTTTGCTCAAGATTAGTAGAAGTTGGTACTGAATTCATTTCCTAAAGACTGGCTGCTTTCCTGTGCGGTGAGACACATATGCTCTTGCAGACACACACACACACACACACACACACACACACACACACACACACACACACACGCTGCTGCCGCTTCCACCTCTACCTGTGTGTGGCTTTGATGGCTCCAGAAGTGCCTCCTCTATCCAGGGAAAGGAATGAAGCTACTTCAGCAGTGCGACAACTGCACACGGCCCTGTCTGCAGAGCAGGTGTAAGCTGGCATCCTGCCCAAGCCCGGCCAGACAGCTTCATAAATCCTGCCCTTACTGCAGCCCACATTACTTTTCATGACACAAAGCCAAGCTGTGTTATTCACCTAATGCCCCGATTTACAGTCCCCAAGACAAAAGAACATACAGATAGAGTTTCAGGTCTCTGTTTGTCTTCACGTCTATCTAAAGGTCAGCTTCAGGCCAAGCTCCAGAAACCCAAGGAATGATGGCGGAGAAACCTAAAAGTAAGTTAAATATAAGTGAGAAGTGTAGCTAGAGTTTTCCTGCCTTGCCCTCAGTCAGGACAAATCTTTGTCACCCACCAGTCCCACAGCTGCTCAGACCCAACTAAGTAAACACAGAGACTTATATTGCTTACAAACTGTATGGCCATGGCAGGCTTCTTGCTAACTGTTCTTATCGCTTAAATTAATCCATTTCCACAAATCTATACCTTGCCATGTGGCTCATGGCTTACCGGTGTCTTCACATGCTGCTTGTCCTGGCGGCGGCTGGCAGTGACTCCTTCTGCCTTCCTGTTCTTTCTTTTCTCCTCTCTGTTAGTCCCGCCTATACTTCCTGCCTAGCCACTGGCCAATCAGTATTTTATTTATTGACCAATCAGAGCAACGCATTTGCCATACAGAACATCCCACAGCAGAGAAGCTTAAGCCATTCCTTATTTTTGTACCAAAGGAAACTTCAAACCAATTTACAATCTTTTCATATCTGAGGTCAACAACTGTTATCCCGTTTCTGGCACCCTGGGAAACTGTTACACACTCTTTCATTCATGTACATATGTTTTCATGAGCTTACACATAAGGTACACACATGTACGCATACACTGGACTACATAGTCCCCACTTAAGTAGTTGTTTCTATATCTACAAGGAATTTGGGTTACTGGAAGTCTAGGCTAGTCTACTGGTCTACGTGGCAGAGTTCCACAGTGGTCCAGTAGGGCCACTGTGTCTCTAGAGTAAGGAAAGTCTCATCGTTTTCTGAACAAGAAGATCATACTTGAAAATGCAGATCTTTTGCGAGGAGTAACTGCTTCTGCTTCATGCCCATAAGCACGAGAGGGCTAGAATATTCCATGCAGTCCATTCAGAACTACTAGTAAGACCTGAAGAACCTAGCTAACACGTGAAGTTCTTTTGTTTAGCTGTTTGTTTTGACAGTTGTGCATGTTCCCAGACCTCTCAGATCTTCTTGCTTTGGTCTCCCTCATGTGAACAACCTCACTCCTTGGTGATGAGGCAAATGGGAAATGGGATTCCACAGTCAATATTGCCTCTGGGCTAGTCGTTTCATGGGAGTGAATAAATGGAGATCCCAGCAGAGAATAGATGTCATGAAACAGTCCCCAATTGCAAATGCTGCCGCAGATGCCTAAGTCCCCAGCTTTATCTATGGCAAAAAAAAAAAAAAAGAAAAGAAAGAAAGAAAGAAAGAAAGAAAAAAATTGACCAGGACTGGACCTCTAAAGCACCCCTTCTTCTTGACTTGTGTGAGGGAGTCCCCCAAAACGACAGGTAGCCGACTACACCCAACCTCCTCACACCAGAAAACTGCAGCGGCCCTTGAGAGTTATCTTACAACTGGTGTTTGCTTATGTATGAACCTCTCTCTCCCTCCCTTCCTAACCTTTTTTTCTTTCCTCTCCTGTTTTGAGACATGGTCTCATTCTGCAGGCCAACTTGAGATCTTCCTGACTCTGCTTCTCAAGTTCTGGGATGACAGGTGTATCCCACCACATCTGGTTTGCAAACTTTCTCTGCAGCATAAAGTTCCCTCGTGACCTCTCCTCTCAACACTCCTCACCTCATTCACTCATTCATTCATTCATTCATTCATTCATTCATTCATTATTTATTGACAGCAAGGGGATAGGAACATCATTAAGGAAAGTAAGACTTTTTTTTTTCAGGAAACACATCTATTCCCATCAAATTTCAAACAGGATTTGTAGATTCCTCTGTGACAGAATTACAGGATGTTTTTTCTACAGAGCCAGCCCGCAAAGGAGAAATACGACAGACGGATACACTCAATGAGTGGTCTGACCATTCTGATGTGTGGATTGCAGACAGTGCCTCTTAATACCTGAGGTAAAAATTTGGTTGCAGGATTATCTGAGAGGACAAGCATGCTATGACACCACTGGCAGCCACATTTGCAATAGCCATAGCATTTCAGCTCTCCCTGGTCTCATACATGCTGTCTTGCCCCTGCATTCTATCTCTGGAAGCTTCAGTTGATTAACAAGCTGTGAGCGCTAGAGGTGCTGGCATCCCATGCTTCCTGGATCCCGTTGCAAATGCATGACTTGTACTTAAGCCTTTGTCTGGGATCAGCTTCTACTAACCTAAGAAAGTCCCAAATGAAGGTAGTTGTAAGGGCAGGTGAGAGTACAGGAATTCTGCAGCTTGGTTCTGAAGAGTCATCCATCCTCACAGGGGATTTAGGAATTGTACAGAGGACATCGCAGCCTAAGGAACATGCCATGACGGGGGTCACAGGATGTCAATTTCCACATGCAGCTGTACTAATTTAAAAAATATAGCTTGGGAGCTGGAGAGATGGCTCAGTGGTTAAGAGAACTTGCTGTTCTTCCAGAGGCTCAAGGTTTGATTCCCAGCACCCACATGGCAGTTTACAATTGTCTGTCATTCCAGTTCCAGGGGATTCAATATCCTCTTTCGAATTCAGTGGGTCCTACATGTTCATAGTTCACAGACATACATGCAAACAAAATACCCATACACAAAAAAAGTACAAAAATAGTAAAATAGGATATTCAGGCCCAGCAGCAGCTGGCAGAAACATACAGGCCCGGCAGCAGCTGGCAGAAACATACAGGCCCGGTGGCAGACCACAGAGGTAGACAGGCCCGGTGACGGAGACAAGCAGACACAGCTTGGAACAGGGACACCTCTGACCCCAACACCCGGGGAAGAAGCTATCTTCATGGGATGGAACCAGAACGAATCTGAACACTCCATCTGAGGACAACCCAGGGCCCAGCTGCTGATCCTGCTAAACCCAACAACTTGGAGGTGTTGGTGAGACTACCCTGCTCAGCTTAAACCCATCTGGGAGAGGATTCAGATGCCTACAGTTTGAAGTCTGAAGAAACAAGATCAGCTGAGGAGTTGACGAATGAACAAAATGTGACCTGGGAACACAGAAGAAGGCGCTGCACAGCCACCAAACCAGATCACCAGAATCATAAGTATATACTTCACTGACTGAGATCATCTGCCCCTGAAGAAATAGCCCAATAGAACCAATTTAACCAAGAACTCCTACTAAACCAAGACTAAAAATTAGAACAAGAGAGGCACTCTCAGACACAGACACTACCTGCACCGCACAGAGGAAGAGATGAGTAGACGCCAGTGCAAAAATACAGGCAACAACATAAAGACCTATATGGCAACATCAGAATGTAGTGATTATACACCTGCAAGACCTAAACATACCAAGACAGAAGAAACAGAAGAAATCAACCCTAAAAATGACTTTAAGAAGATGATAGAGGCCCTTAAAGAAGAAATAAAACATTCCCTCAAAGAGGAAATAAAAACTTCCTTAAAGAGGAAATGAAAAACTCCTTTAAAGAGGAAATAAAAACTTCCCTTAAAGAGGAAATGAAAAACTCCCTTAAAGAAGAAATAAAAATTTCCCTTAAAGAGGAAATGAAAAACTCCATTAAAGAGGAAATAAAAAACTCCCTTAAAGAAATGGAAGAAAAAACGAACAAAAAATGGGAAGAAATCAAATCAAGCCAAGAAAAAACAATTAAACAGATGAAAGAAACATTCCAAGATCTGAAAAATGAATTTGAGACAATAAAGAAAACACATGCTGAGGGAATGCTGGAAATAGAAATCCTGACTAAATGAAGAGGAACTACAGAAACAAGCATAACCAACCGATTGCAAGAGATGGAACGGAGAATCTCTGACACTGAAGACACAATAGAGAAAATAGATTCGTCAGTCAAAAAAAACACTAAAGACAAAAAAGTCGTAACACAAAACGTCCAGGAAATTTGGGACACCATGAAAAGACCAAACCTAAGAATAATAGGAATAGAAGGAGAAGAATACCAACTCAAAGGTACAGAAAATATATTCAACAAAATCATAGAAGAAAACTTTCCTAACCTAAAGAAAGAAATACCTATGAAGATACAAGAAGCTTACAGAACACCAAATAGGCGGGGATCCAAAAAAAAGTCCCCCTTGCCAAATAATAATCAAAACACTAAACACACAGAAAAAAGAAAAAATATTAAGAGCCGCAAAGGAAAAAGACCAAGTAACATATAAAGGCAGACCCATCAGAATAACACCAGACTACTCAATAGAGACTATGAAAGGTAGAAGGTCATGGACAAATCTCATGCAGACACTAAGAGACCACGGATGCCAACCCAGACTATTATACCCAGCAAAACTCTCAATCACCATAGGTGGAGTAAACAAAATATTCCAGGATAAAACCAGATTTAATCAATACCTGTGCACAAACCCAGCCCTAGAGAAAGCACGAGAAGGGAAAATCCAACCCAAAGAAGCTAAACACATCCATGAAAAATCAAGCAATAGATAATCCCACACCAACATACACCACAGAAGGACAACACAACACAACCACAAAAATTAACAGGAATTAACAATCACTGGTCATTAATATCCATCAATATCAATGGTCTCAACTCACCTATAAAAAGACACAGGCTAACAGAATGGATAAGAAAACAGGACCCATCCATCTGCTGCATACAAGAAACACACCTTAACTTCAAAGACAGCCCTGAGTAAAGGGCTGGGAAAAGGCTTTCCAAGCAAATGGACCTAAGAAACAAGCTAGTGTAGCTATCCTAATATCTAATAAAATAGACTTCAAACTAAAATCAATCAAAAGAGATCAGGATGGACATTACATATTTATCACAGGAAAAATCCACCAAGATGAAGTCTCAATTCTAAACATTTATGCTCCAAATACAAAAGCACCCACATTCATAAAAGAAACACTACTAAAGTTTAAAACACACATCAAACCCCACACATTAGTAGTGGGAGATTTTAACACAACACTCTCACCAGAAGATAGATCTACCAGACTGAAACTTAACAAAGAAATAAAGGACCTAACAGATGTTATGACTCAAATGGACCTAATAGATATCTACAGAACATTCCATCCTAACACAAAAGAATATACCTTCTTCTCAGCACCCCATGGAACCTTCTCAAAAATTGACCACATGCTTGGACACAAAACAAATCTCAACAGATAAAAAAAATTGGAATAACCTCCTGTATCTTATCAGACCACCATGCCTTAACGTTAGACTTCAACAACAACAAAAATTATAGAAAACCCACAAACTCATGGAAACTGAATAATTTCCACCTGAAACATCAATGGGTCAAGGAAGAAATAAAGAAAGAAATTAAAGATTTCCTAGAATTCAATGAAAATGAAAGTACAACATACCCAAATTTATGGGACACTATCAAAGCAGTGCTAAGAGGAAAATTCATAGCTTTAAATGCACACATAAAGAAGATGGAGCAATCCCATACCAATGAATTAACAGCACAACTGAAAGCTCTAGAGCAAAAAGAAACAAACTCACCCAGGAGAAATAGACCCCAGGAAATAATCAAATTGAAGGCTGAAATAAACAAAATAGAAAACAAGAGAACAATACAAAAAAATCAATGAAACAAAGAGTTGATTCTTTGAAAAAATCAACAAGATAGACAAACCCCTAGCCAAATTAACCAAAAGGCAAAGAGAGAGCACCCAAATTCACAAAATCAGAAATGAAAAGGGAGACATAACAACAGACAATGAGGAAATCCAGAGAATCATCAGATCATACTTCAAAAACCTGTACTCCAAAAAATGGAAAACCAGGAAGAAATGGACAATTTTCTGGATAAATACCACATACCAAAATTAAATTAAGACTAGATAAACCATTTAAATAGACCAATAACCCCTAAAGAAATAGAAACAGTCATCAAAAGTCTCCCAACAAAAAAAAACAAAAACAAAAACAAAACCCAGGACCAGATGGTTTCAGTGCAGAATTCTACCAGACTTTCAAAGAAGAACTAATACCAATCCTCTTCAAAGTGTTCCACACAATAGAAACAGAAGGAACACTACCAAACTCTTTTTATGAGGCTACAATTACCCTGATAACCAAACCACACAAAGATGCAACAAAGAAAGAGAACTACAGACCAATCTCCCTCATGAACATTGATGCAAAAATACTCAACAAAATATTGGCAAACCGAATCCAAGAATACATCAAAACAATCATCCATCACGACCAAGTAGGATTCATCCCAGGGATGCAAGGATGGTTCAACATACTTAAATCAGTCAATGTAATACACCATATAAACAAACTGAAAGAAAAAAACCACATGATCATCTCCTTAGATGCTGAAAAAGCCTTTGACAAAATCCAACACCCCTTCATGATAAAGGTCTTAGAAAGATCAGGAATACAAGGAACATTTCTGAACATAATAAAAGCAATTTATAGCAAGCCAACAGCAAACATCAAATTAAATGGAGAGAAACTCAAAGCGATACCACTAAATTCAGGAACAAGACAAGGCTGTCCACTCTCCCCATATTTATTCAATATAGTACGAGAAGTTCTAGCTAGAGCAATAAGACAACAAAAGGAGATCAAAGGGATACAAATTGGCAAGGAAGAAATCAAACTTTCACTATTTGCAGATGATATGATAGTATACATAAGTGACCCCAAAAACTCTACCAGGGAACTCCTACAGCTGATAAACTCCTTCAGTAAAGTGGCAGGATACAAGATCAACTCAAAAAAAATCAGTAGCCCTCCTATACACAAATGATAAAAGGGCTGAGAAAGAAGTCAGAGAAACATCACCCTTTACAATAGCCACAAATAATATAAAATACCTTGGGATAACACTAACTAAACAAGTGAAGAACCTTTTTGATAAG